>NC_056728.1:324343449-324475949 GCF_019279795.1 Protopterus annectens
CCTATTTTCATTTAAAATGTGTAGTTTTTGTTGTATTTTCATGTTTTAAATAAAAATAGGTGGGGGGCTTCACCCCCCCCCCACACCTCCCAATATATATATATATATATATATATATATATATATATATATATATATATATATATATATATATCTGCATGTATGGCCACAAATATACAGATACTCATGTGTAGACATATATATGAGCACATATATACAACATCACATATATCTACACATATATAGATATATACCTATATGCACGTGTCTACATATATACAAACACACACACAAACATATATGTATGAAAATACATGTCCCCTATATTACTACCACAGTGCTGCATGCTATGTGCAAGGAAACAGCACACATAGCAATACACATAGATATCTAAAGCTGTCAGTGTGTGCAACATGGACGGGTATGTCACATGTGAACTCCTTGTTGGGACCACATTGCCCTTGTCTGTGAAGTATGAAATGGGAATATGGAGGTGGTCAGGGTTGGTAGATACAAAGGACAGTCTACAGCAGTGGTATGTGACACATGTGGTGGGTAAACACTCTGGATGGTGTGTGTGGTCTGTGATGTGGATGCCCCATGGGCCCCAATATGGACACATGCGAACAAGCCTCCCACCCACTGCTACCCACAACACCACTCCACGTCCTGAAGGTGCCTGGCCTGGAGGCTGAGCAGGAGGAGTATGTCAGCCCTGTGAATGTGTACTGGGTGCCTCAGAGTGATGTAGCACATCCTACATGTGTCTGTGGAGCCCATAATGGAACAGACCCTTGACCTGACCTCAGGGGCAGGAACATGTCTATGTGTGCCCCCGGGGGAGCAACATCCCCTGGGTTGGTTCCACCTGAAGGTATTGCTGGACCAGTACATGAGGAGGCCCCAGGGTGGGACACACATGTGATGTGCCCAGATAACATGGGCAGATGGGTTTGGAGAAGTGGTTTTGCTGGGCAATAGTACACATACATGCTATTGTGTTACTGTTATAGATCATATGTTGGTAATAATAGTCTACACAATCCCGGAACATGTCCAACAGCATGCATAGATATCCCCAATAACACAAAATGTCAGATGTGCAGTAATCACAAAGCAGCCATACCACAGGCATATATGGAACCATACTGGCCCTGACAATGGCACGCATGTGAATAGTCTGTAACAGGCCAACAATGATAGTATCCACACAAGGAACATGGCTACAAACACATAGAACAAAGTGTAGTACAATAAAATATCTATCCCACTGGTAGGTAAGCTGTAGCCATACCTAATGACTCATATGTACAGTTTGTTGTCACTGATATGGTGGGGGGGGGTGAAAGAGATATGTATTAAGAACTGTGGTAACCTTGCTGTATGAGTTGCTCAGACCTGTTTCCATCTTTATGTCTTCCAGGCAAGATGTCACATGCATGGCTCAGATTGTATTCAGCTGCTGAAAATGAGGTAGTGCTAACCTATTTAATCCAGCACTACGCTGTCCTGTTTGGCTGGGCTGCCCATGAGCAGCAGGAGCAGACCACCCTGTGGAACGACCTAGTCTACAGGGTCAATGATGTCAGACTGCACAACTGCAGTTTTGAGCAGGTCCGGCATCATTGTTTTGACCTGCTTCTCAATGCCCATCAGCGTGCTGCTGCATTCTGGGGGGAATCACCTTGCCACGGGGGGGGGCATCCATCCATCCCCCCTGACATGTGCGGAGAAGCTCCTGGCCCACCTCATGGCACCAGCCCGTCCAGACACACACCAACCGCCAGACACCTTTATGGAGGTGGGTGCCACCCACACACCGGCTGAGGAGTGTGCAGGTAAGGCCACAGGACACATCCATAGGACACTGTTGTGTATACATCCACATTGGTACAGGTAGGTCATTCAAATCTGACATGTCATAGACATATTGTGTTGCTGCACTAACATCCTGTCATTGTGGAATGTGTCCACAGGGAGTAACATAATGGTGGGAGACATGGCCTACAGTACGGAAATGTTTGGAACAACACCCATATACAGTGCAACACCAGTGAATATACCTGTAGTCAAAGGCAACTGCTGCAGAGATACACTATGGCATAAAGCATTACAGTGGTCCACATTATCAGCTGGGACTACACTGTAACATGTGGTGTTCAGTGTATGGGACAATACAAAGTGGCACACGTGTAGGGCCAACTCATCATGCATCTGCAAAAAGGCTGAAGGAGGGAGGAGTGGTGTCAGCATGATACACCAGTGCACTGCAGGATGGATCCTAAGGATGCTAAGAATGGCTGTATTTGCACATAGTCAGGTGCAGGACCTGTGGTAGCCATAACCCTACCCCCACAGCAATAGTGATGGCAGTGTGTGAACACCAAGGGATGCGCACATGAGTAGACCCTACAATCATGCAGAATGGGGGACATGTATAGGGAAGACTGAACATATACTAGCAAATGCAGATGGCCCATGCTGGTATACCCCTGCCAGGAGTAGTGACTGCTGTAGTACACACAACAAGAAGTGTGACAAACCATCATGTTAAGGGTATGCACACATATGCCCACATGGTGTGTATGCATCGTGGTCCGCATCTGCACACCTAACACATTCCGCAGACACTACCTGTGAAAGTACAGGACATATGTCATGTATCAGACTCATATACTGCTAAGATATGCGGTGATGTGGTCCCATGGCAGATCAAGGATGGGTGCATCATAGCAATAAAGTTGTGTACACCCCCCATAGCCATGGTATGCTCTGATGGTTGCCAGTGTAAGAGTATTGGATTGGTCATACATGGTCCGTTGATGTTGAGAGCTGTGCATCAGACATCAGACATTCACAAATGGCATCTGTCCGCATATCATACCAGGTATGTGTTTCTGGAAAGCATAGGGGCTGTGAGCATTAAAGCTGACATAACCAACACAGTAGTACAAATTAATGGGATTTACACCTGTGAGGTGTGGTGCACAGTACATGGCAGGGTGCAGAACAGGTGAACAGAATTACCATGTTCATGGGTGCAGTGGTATCCAGGGGAAGGGGCTTCACCTAGTGACACAGCACAGACATCACACACATGTATACTGTTGCCAGCATGGATTGACTATAGCTGCAGTGCATAATGCCGGGTACCATATGTTATGCATGTTGACAGAGTGGGTAATAGGAGGACTGTGTTTACTACCATTGTGCAACCTCACCTGTATGTGTGTGTGTGTGCATCCTGGTGGGTAGTTAGTTTGTCTGTAGGGTCACTCTGGTGAAGTGGAGGGAGGTTAATGCATGTAGGATGCTTGTGTGCATGTGTGTGTGTTTGTGTGGCTGGTCATGTATGCACATATGTGATTGTGGGGTGTTCATACAGCACTACCTCCCTCTGGGATCATGCAGTACATGTACATTGAGTGCCACATTACACACCAGGAATACTTGTCATGTGTGTAATCACAGGACAACTGATAGTATAATATGGTCTGTAGCATGGTACAGGCATTGAGAGGGAAGGTAGACACCAGGTACACACTTAATATCACATTCACCAGAGAGGTCATCTACAACCCACATATGCAGCACTACAGTTGCATTGGGGAAGTACTAGTCAACACCAGGGAGTGTATCCAAATATTACAGTTGTCACATGATAGGCTGAATGAGCAGCATATCTGGCATGTACTGAGCAGTACATACACATGACAAACCAGTGGAAGATAATATGGATAGAACATAGTAGCCCACACATATATAGGCCATGCTCATGATGTCCGGACATACACAGGGTGCATACCGAATGACAGCAGGAAGGCCGTGTAAAACCACTACACACAGGTCAGGCAGGTAATGTAGTAACAGGTCTTGTGTTGTGACCGCTTGTGTAGGCATTTAGAGGACAGATATGTTAATGAGTGGTATCAATGTGTGTATGTTAAAAAGTGTGATGCAGGATGGGGTACCACATGGACATATATGTGGGACTGTCTGTAAAGCCATGTATATATAGATATATGTGTATATATATATATATATATATATATATATATATATATATATATATATATATATATATATATATATATATATATATATATATATATATATATATATATAAACACACACATATATGCCTATATATGTATATATAGCTATATATGTATGCACATCCTATGTGCACAGTTATGCCTAGTTATGTTGGTATATATGTAGTATAACTATATGTGCATACATATCTAGTCTGATATACCTACTACTGTCAATATATATGTAGATATCCATACGTATATGTGCATACGTATCTCTATCTGTATATGTGTAGACATATATTGCTCAGTATATTATATATCTGAGTGTTTATATATATTTATATATGCACATATACATATCAGTCTATGTATGTCGCTATGTATATGTGTAAATATCTATATAGATATATGGATAATTAGATATACATATATGTTCACCATATGTCCTGAACATGAAGTGGAGCCCTACCTCAGCCCCAATAGTCCCAACTTCGTAGTGCAAAGGGATGTCAGGTATGCATTGCAGATATGTTTGTAGACTATTGCTACTGTAACAGAGATTGTTTTCACAGACATGGTGTGTGTGGGAAGTCCCATCTGCTTTTAACATGTGAACCATTGGCTACTGACAGACATCCTAAGGACATCACAGCACAGTACCACTGCTAGCACAGTAATGTTCCTGTGGACTACAGTAGAGATATGGCCAATATATGTGGACAGTCTGACACACTCTGGACAGTCCAGAGGTATACACAGAAGCCCTTAGTGCAAGTCATGTGGACCAAGCCTGACAATGTGGATGTTAACAGCCATGTAAATGGGCATAACACATAACTACTGGTATACATTTGTCCCCATAGGTTATGCATTCACACACCCATGTCTGTCCTGGCACATAATAACCACTGGTACAGAGGCGCCATGGCCACATACTACCCACTAGTTATTGATATACATCAGTACAGCATCCCACTGCTTTGTCTGACATACATGACTGTTATGGTGGCCCAGCAGCAGTACATCTGGCAAGTATCTAGACATGACATCTCACTGGGTAAGTACACTAAGCTGCTAGGCATGTAACAAAGCACTGTGCAGGCTACAGGCAGACTGGCTCAACACTGGCCTACATTTCCTATGGGAAATACATGTGTACCTGCATATATAGCAGGCTCTACAGGCATGTCACAGCACAGAGTAACAAACACCTGTGTGAAAGTGCATAACCACAACCAATGTGAACACAGCCACATATGGTAAGCTAGTGTAATATTACAGTATATGGACTATTTGTTAAACACCATCCTCATATATGCCACTCACACACTAACCCTACATATACTGGGCCGCTACACAGTGTTGTCCGATGCCTGACTGTGGTATGGGACATGTGTGTGTTTGGCCCTACAAACATGTAAGCCAATAGGGTAACATACAGTGGAGCAGCATGTAACATCAGATAGAACAGGACCAAGAACAATGACATCTACCACAGTCTGTACATAGGCCAAGGTACATATTCACAATACACACACTGTCAACAATCACCATAAGTACACAGAACTCAATACTGTACACACACACCCACAGAATGTCCAGGTTATGTCATCAGATATAACCCGTACTATACATAACATGTGTAGCAGTCTATCTCACTGGCTTGTTTTCAGATTTGATGTCAATAAATATGGTGTACAGCACATTTGCACCTCTGACTGCATGACATATGTACAAAGGTTGACAGAGTTGTGACTGGAGACACAAACACAGGGCCAATATTGACATGTCACTGTGATAAACTCATACATTTATTGTTGCAACAGGGGTTGTTGCAACATATGTGCTATGAGGGATATGCAGTCAGTCACTCTCACGGCTGTCACCATCTACAGACTGCAATCCTCACACTACCTTCTGCAGTTCACAGAGAGGTGCTCCGTAGGTAACACAAGAAACAAAAAGCACCGCACACTGCCCAGTCTGCAGATGATCCTACAGATGGGGGTTTCCTCATAAACATAGCACTGACATGACAGGTATTAAAACATGTAGTACACCCTGCTAAACCAACATTACTCCAATTGCAGTATAGCAGCACTTACAGTATGTAGTCAGGTCAGGCACACCCCCCTCCTGTGCGCTGGCCTGTTTCCACAGTATCTGTTGTTAGAGGTAAATCCACAATCCATCTGTGATGCTGTTTTCCAAACAACAAATCTAGTTCCTGCTCACAGTCAGTGAAAAGGCCCAACACCAACATGATGTTCCTAGACACTGGAGTGTGTTTCCATGCAATTGGCTATGGGAATGTTACTACAGCTGTTCCATATGCAATCAGCTAGAGGAGGGCTGCAATAAGTGCAGAGGCCATCAGCTGATCATGAGCATCACTTACAATACACATGCTGCTGCCTAAGCAAAGCAGGTGTAAGTCTGCACATCCACCAGAGAGGGAGTGAGAGAGGCAGACAGAGGCAAAGATAAGTCAGGGAGGGGTGGGAGAGTAAAACATAAAAGTGTTTGTGTCACACACCTACCGGTACAGGGTATCAAACCCCTGACGACTATGTAGTGCTATCACATGTCTATGCAGTTATTGGATGTGCCACATAGGTTACATGTTAAGAAGTCCTCCAGACGTATATGTGATGGTGAGTGACATCTGCAACAGTGATATGGTAGCTATACAGTAGGTGTAGTACACGTGCCTGTCTGCATGAACAGGTGTCAGCGTCAACACAGCCACACTCTCACAGGGACGCACACACATTGACACAGTTGGCATTGCTAGGAATACAACTCATCACTAGTTAGATTACCACAACACAGTGCTATGCAGGCATCACAAGCACCACAGCGGTCATACAGAGGTTATATGGGCAAAGGGTATGTGGAGGTGTCTGACATCAGACAGCATGCTTCAGTATGCCAATGGGGGTTGTAGTGAGTGTGAATGTGGTCATATACATCATACAACACGCACACAGACACAGGGTGCCAGTACTGGCATACATGGGTGCATTGATTTATGGGTGTGCAGTGGTTGAATGTGCCAGATGGCTGTACAAGGCTAGGTGATGGGTATACATTGGCATCAGGCCACATGACAATGGTCTGTATTGTGGCTCAGGGGTGTAGTGTCTGGATTTTCCCACACAGGTGGGTATTGTATTCACCATCCAGTCACCTGGGTGACTATTGCGTGTGGCCAATGCTGTGCATTGCTTGCCATGTATGTGTTCCTTAGTCCATAACATGGATGGTGTCTGGGATGTGCACACCTCCCACATGCATGTAAAGACATGGAACAGTACCTGGGGTGTCTGGCCCATGTTATGTACACAGATTGTTATCATCAGATGTGCCAGTTCTGGCCGCATGTGGTGGGAACTGTTAATGGACAGCAGGTTGACCCTGCACCTACATTGATAGCATGATACAGGTATTCTCTGGTGTCAGTGGCATCTGTCCATACAGGGCAGGTTTTTCAGGCATGGTATGCCCTTTGTGGGTCACTTTTGATGGCACCACAGGGGTTGCAAGTGTCCAGTGAGGAACATAGGGAAGGTGAACTGTCTGCATGGATGTGCCTATTGGATTGATGGATAGGGTGCCATGCCCTCTGTAGCCCACTGCAGTCACACCATGGTTACTATCAGTGGGCAATATGCAGGGTACTACCAACAAAGCAGCTGTTGCCTAGGCAGGTGTGTGCGTATATGAGACATAGGTTAAGGGTGTTCTCCGGATAATACAAGGGTTGCTAACTTTGTTCACCTGGCCTTGATATCACATGTAGGTGTATGGATTTGCACCCCAGCCTCTTGCCTATTTCACATCTATTATCCCTGTATGGTGGACATTGTGATATATGCTAGGACCACCATATAAGAAATTTGCAAATCATGCTCCACATTGAGTCCAGTTGTTACACACTCATAACCACCTCCACACAGGATATGAATGACAAACCCAGACATACACAAACACACTGGTCATGTCTGGGATTAGAACTCCTACCTAACTAGTTTATTACACTACAGCACTATGCAGTTATAGGACACGCCACAGAGATTACTGGAGTACTCCTTCCCCAAAGGTGCATTTCACAGTGAATGACATCAGCAGGCTTCCCAAAGTAGGACATTTGATTTGTAGTGAGCATGAGTAGCCTAAAAAGCATTGCTCTCTACACAGACAGAGACACACACACACCCATACACAGTTGCCATATCTGGGATTCGAACTCCTATCTAACTAGTTTATCACATTACAGCAGTACACAGTTATAGGATGCACCATGGAGATTACTGGGCTACTGCTTTCCAAAAGGTGCATTTCACAGTGAATGACATCAGCAGCCTTTCCAAAGTAGGACAGTTGAATTGTACTGAGTGTAACTAGCCTAAAAAGCATTGCTCTCTACACAGACACACACACACACACACACACACACACACACACACACACACACACACACACACACACACACACACACACACACGCACACACACACACACACACACACATACACACACTTGTCATGTCTAGGATTAGAGCTCCTACCTAACTAGTTTATCACACTACAGCATTACACAGTTATAGGATGTGCCATGGAGATTAATGGGCTACAGTTTTCTGAAAGGTGTATTTTGCAGTGAATGACATCAGCAACCTTGCCAAAGTAGGACATTTGAATTGTACTGAGTGCGACTAGCCTAAAAAGCATTGCTCTCTACACAGACAGAGACACACACACACACACACACACACACACACACACACACACACACAAAATTGCCATGTCTGGGATTAGAACTCCTATCTAACTAGTTTATCACACTACAGCAGTACACATTTATAGGATGTGCCTTGGAGATTACTGGGCTACAGCTTTCCGAAAGGTGTATTTCACAGTGAATGGCATTAGCAGCCTTGCCAAAGTAGGGCATTTGAATTGTAGTGGCTGTGACTAACCTAAAAAGCACTGCTCTTTACACAGACAGAGATACACACACACACACACACACACACACACACACACACACACACACACACACACACACACACACACACACACACACACACACACACACACACACACACACACACACACACTTGTCATGTCTAGGATTAGAGCTCCTACCTAACAAGTTTATCACACCACATCATTACACAGTTATACGATGTGCCATGGAGATTAATGGGCTACAGTTTTCCGAAAGGTCTATTTCACAGTGAATTACATCAGCAGCCTTGCCAAAGTAGGGCGTTTGATTTGTAGTGAGTGTGACTAGCCTAAAAAGCATTGCTCTCTACACACACACACACACACACACACACACACACACACACACACACACACACACACACACTTACCATGTCTGGGATTAGAACTCCTACCTAACTAGTTTATCACACTACAGCAGTACGCAGTTATAGGATGTGTCACAGAGATTACTGGGGTACAGCATTCCCAAAGGTATATTTCAAAGTGGATGACTTCAGCAGACTTGTCATAGTAGGGCTATGGGGAGGGCAATGTGTGTGCATTTGCCATAATCCATTCATCTAGAGGTTGACACACCACATGCAGGCACATGCAGGTTTATATTCCACAGGTATGTGTATACAGCTGCTAGATGACTAGTTCCTTGTACAGTCATGTTGCACAGCTAGCACTAGCACCACATAGTATGTAATGCTGACAGATACTGGTGGCTAATGTCTACAGTGAGTGACATTTGAACCTCATGTGGTTGTAGCCATTTGGCTGTATGCTGGTGGGACAGGACTCATAATGGATGGCTCCTTGTCACAGTCACTTTCTTCCACACATCTATGTACATCTACTTTTGGCTTATTATAGTGTGTTGTCCTTGGATATATGTCTGTATTCCTATCCACTGTGTGTGCATAATGAAGAGTGTCTGCACTAACATCTGAAACTGCCAGATATGTATGGTCCACTGTTGTTTGTAGACATGGGCTTCATTTGTTTAAGTGTGTGACCATGCCCAGTATGCCCTTCTGTATTGAATGTGTGGATAGATTCCAGGTAGTTTGTACTCCAGTGCAGACCTTTGTGTTGTATACCTACAGGTAGCAAACTGTTTCTGCAGGGTATCTGTAGATCATTTGGCAATATGGGGACAAAGTGTGTAGGGGATGGTGTGTACTGTAGATGATTGTGTCTGCGCTGCTTCTGCTACACGGTACTGCTGTTAGCAGAGATATTCAGACATCTGTACTGTTATACACTGTGATGTTTTCTGTCCTCATGTACTGCCAGCTGGACATTCCTGCTCACAATGATGTCTTGGGGGACAAGGGCGACTGCGGCTGTGTGCTGTATTGTGGGCAGATGTCTATATATTCATGGTAAGATATGCCATTCTGGAGGGGGAGCTGCAGACACTTGCTGCTGGGTCTGTGTATCCAGTTCAGCACCTTGGTACAGTGCTGGAAGAGGATCCCATACTTGTACATCCATTGAAATGACAGTATGGCCTTATATTGCTATGGAAATATCTCACAGCTGTACAGATTTGCACAAGTTACCCAGAAGCAGGTGCCATGAGTCAGGACATTACCCCTATTGTGGTGTATGGGTAGGTATGTAGCCACCCATTTATGTGTTTACAGCCAGTGATAGTGTGTGCACACAGCTTTGTGTCGGACCTTGCAGATTCCATGCTGCCCACGCTCCCACCCCCACCTCTGTTATTCTATCCTCTTCCATACATTATGCATGCATTCTCTGATACTTTCTCTAAGGTTATCTCCCCATCACAGCTGTGTGTTGGTGTTGGTCCACAGTTCATGCAGTGGGACATGGTGGACATGTTACTGCGGTTTGTCCACATGGCCTTGGATATGGCTTAAGTAGAGTGTGTTGTATTGTTATGTGTGTGTCCATGACATAACATGCATTGGCAGTACATGTGAGATACAGGCCCTTATAAAAGGCCTGTGGGCCATTAGGGGTAGAAGCGGGCCATATGTGGCTGACCATTGCATTCTGTCAGTCCTACGGTCTCAGACTGCCATACAGTATATTCCCCTGGGGTGACAGGGTAGGTGTGCTAGGTGTTCATGCCAATACCTTCTATCAGTCTTGATCAGGTGGTGTGGATGCTGGCAGTGTGCTACCTATGGCTAGCGACACACCTGCATGGGACACCTGCACTGCATGCTGCATTCTTTCACTATTGCCATATACAGGTGCGGTCATATTGTACCTATTCCCCACAGCAGGGATATGACCAGAGAGGTACCTGTGGGTGGTGTTTGCATGAGCTGGGTGCATGTGTGCTATGGACACTACTTGCATCTGACACACAGATATGCATTGGGCATTCCAGTTATGCTGGCATGTGCAGGTACATCAGCTGTTTTCCAGTACATCAGTCCTACCTCCTTTGTGATCTGAAAGTGTTCGGGCAGACAACACTGGTATCCCGTACTACAGGACCAGATAATGTGATGCATACCTGTATGTACAATTCCAAGGGTTTGTCCATTTCACAGTCACACAATATATACTGTATGTCTGGGGTACTTTTCCCTGTGTACTGCTTATATATCTAGCCCAACAGCCATGTCATGTCAGTCTTTCAGATGGTGACACATATTACCACCATACATTTACAATGGCTTACTGCTAGCTTGTGTTATACTGGTGGGATTGTCTTTGGCACTGCAGTTGTGAGGACTTGTCCCTGTCATCAGCAGTAGTGGGCAATGGCCACCAGGTCTTACCTCAACATGCATACATACTGACCACTCTCACACAATATGAAACACACATCAACCTAACACACACATACCTGCATAGTGTGCAGATGCTACAACCTATCTTGCTACCTTGGCCACCTCTGTGCATCTGTGTTCCACTGGTATTATACCTACACATACATGTTACTACATTTCTACATAGGGTTGTGGGGGGCACACCTGAATGTTACGATGTGTGTACATTGGATTGGGGGAGGCACACCAAACCATTACTTCATTTCTAAATAGGTTTGGGGGGGGCCACACCTGACTGTTACTACATTTCGTACTAGGGTTGGGGGAGCACACTTGACTGTTTCTACACAGATTGTGGGAGGGGGGCACACCTGACTGTCACTATATTTTATGCTGGATTGGGGGAAGAGACACATCTGACTGTTTCTACATTTCTACATGAGATTGTGGAGGGACACACCTGACTGTTTCTACATTTCTACACAGGATTGGGGGGGGCACACCTGACTATTTCTACATTTCTACACAGGATTGGGGGGTACAGCTGACTGTTACTACATTTCTACACAGAATTGTGGGTGGGGCACACCTGACTGTTACTACATTTCTACACAGGATTGGGGGGGGGGGGTACATCTGACTGTTTCTACATTTCTACATAGGATGAAGGGGGGTCACACCTGACACTTGTACACATTTGCTATGACTGCACTGGTATGTCAGGTACTCCATTTCATTCTGTTTTCTAACCTATCATGCTGACTAGAGGCATATCAGTGTGCTACAGGTCTTAGCTTTGATTGACCTACATATTCGTTTCTGACTTCCTACCCTTCAGGACTAACATCCCACTGCCTAACCTGTTGTAGTCTGTCTGTGTAGGCCTGGGGGTATTACCCATAGGCATACTTCAGGGGTCATAGCACAGACTTTGTTTGTGTTTGTCTACACCTGTCCTGCTGGCTGAGACTGTTGTTGGGTATGTGAACCTCCTTGACTGGCATGTGTGAGTCATATGGACACATATGTGGCCCAGTACATTTCCTGCAGTGGGTTGTGTCACCCTGTATAGTACTGGCTACTATGGTGACACCAGTATTTGTTACAGATCCCATGGTGCCACTATAGGTGTCTACCATCTGCTGGCATACCATTCAGC
The DNA here is from genome assembly GCF_019279795.1 of Protopterus annectens. NCBI lineage: Eukaryota > Metazoa > Chordata > Ceratodontiformes > Protopteridae > Protopterus > Protopterus annectens. The sequence goes on from NC_056728.1 coordinate 324,356,401, forward strand.
CACCAGATTCCCTTGCATGCTCACATCCATACCACAGATGCAGGTAACAACACATTCTACTCCATTTGGCAATTGGTAGGTTGAGTGACTTACCTTGTGAGTGTCCCAGTATTGAGGGTGGTGCTGCAGGGCTGCCTATGTTGGATGCACATAGTACACTCCCTACACATGGTTGAGCACAGGTAGCATCATGTTTGGCATCCCTTTTACTGTATGTGAGTGTCAGAGAGAGGTGTTATTCCCTGGGTCCCTCCTGTGTCAGTGTATGTGCTATGCTTTACCTCTTTGCCTAGGCCAAGCCATACTGGGCATGCCTCCTTCTGCCTACTGGGGCAGGCTCAGGTTGTTTCTCCTCCGAGTCACTCTGTGCCTGTGCAGGCCTGGCAATGGTGGGGGGCTGTGGGCCCTGCCCCTTGCTGTTCCTGCTGCAGCTGTTTCTGCAGGAACATATTGTGTGGCATGGCACATAATGATGACAAATTGGGTACATCTAGCTGGTTAATACTGTGAGGCTCCACTGGATGTGTCCAGGCACCAGAACTATGCCTTGAGCATCCCAAACACTCTATTATAATTCTGGTCTGTGCATGTGCCTTATTATGGATTTCTTGTTCGGGTGTGTGTGCATTTCTGATGGGTGTCATCAGCCATGGCTCTAGTGCATATCCAGCATCCCTCACTAGGTGACTGTGAGGGATGTCTCCACTGGCAATTCTGTGGTACAGCTGTGTCAAATGCCAGATGTGGGAATCCTGATAGCTTCCAGGGCAGCCAGCACACACCTTCATTATTATGCCTTGGGCATCACACATGACCTTGCAGTTGATGGAGGGGAAGCCCTTGCAGTTGATGTAGACCCTACAACACTCACCAGTGATGTGTATGTGCATGCAGTCTATAGCACCCACTACCTCAGGGTAATCTGCTATTTGGTGGAACAGTTGCATATTGCTGGCCAACGCCTCACGGGTGTTGGGGAAATATATGTGCTCACCGGCATGTGCTGACATGGCATCCAGGAACTGTTGGAGTACCCTGGATGCTGATGCCTGTGAGATCCCCATCTTATCCTCAGTTGGTCTTTGGAAGGTACCTGTAGCTAGTATTCTTAGGCCTACACATACCTTGGTATCCACTGGGATGGGTTCCTCTCTGTTAATTTTGTGTGTCAGGTGTGGCCGGCACACCTCAACAATTTGCTGTAGGAGGTCCCTGTCCATCCTATAGCGCTCCACTATCTCCAGCTCATGTAGCCCTGGTAGTTTACCCTGGGTCTTCACACTCTTCTCTGTCTCCTCACTGTGGGTTGGCCGACAGCATTCACATCCTCACCACCCTCAGCCTCTTCCACATGTTGTTGTATGATAGCTATTGCAGCCCCTATCATTTTGTTGTTTTGTTTGTTAAAACTTCCCTGCTTGTATACATCGGTGGTGTAGAGTATGGGAAAAACCAGAAGGAAAGGTGTTTGCATAGTTTATTGTAGTGTTCTGGGCTGGGCTGGTCTGCTGACTGTGTAATTGGCTGATTCTGATCCATTTCACTTGCCAGCTATGGTAGTTCTTCCTGATTACCTTCCTACTGCTGTTTTCCCTTCCCATTGCCTTCCTGTTTAAGCCCGGGGGTGCAATGCGCAAACACAGTGCTCAAATTTGCACAGAGATGCTATTTCCTGGTTTACTTTTTTTTTCCTTTAAAACCTGGTGTGCAGTGCACACACCCACTTAGGCAATGTATAGAGTGCTAGGCAGCCACAGACACACCCCCTTGCTTAGCTGTGCTAAGCTAGGAGCAAACTCGAGCCACAGGGATCCAATCCACTTACAGTATGCCTGACACCCCCCCCATGATGTCAGCTAACTCCTAGGCTTGCACCAAGCTTTTCCTGCTCTTACACTGCTGGGAGCTGACTAGCATGCAGGGGAAATCTGGGATTCACTATCATTCCCCTCATTTGCATAGGATTGCCTGCAAATGCATAGTTACATGTCCCACACTGAGCCTCCCCCCTTAGCAACCACTATTCACTGGCCATGTTGTCTTCTGCCTGCCATTGACTATAATGGCAGAATAGTGATTTTAGTTAGAATGCTTATTTTAGGTTTATTTTCTTATTTTACCTCCGATCCCATTTGCGTGCCACGGCCCTACACTTAAACAGCTGAGATCGGCTAAAAAAAATAAAAGTTGATTTTTTTTTTCAACTGTTTTCCATGCCAATGGCCTTATACTTGGCCATTGACATGCTTTCTAAATGATAGCCACCTTTTATTTGGAGCTATCATGGCTCTGTTTTGGAATTTGCAGAAATGTACTCCATTACTGGCGGAGTACATTTCTGCAGATTACACTAGTCCTACATGGCCAGTTGCCAGCTTCCTGGATTGCAAATTCATCTCATTTGCATGGATTTCTCCTGCAAATGGGGTAATTTGCATGCAGCTGCTGAGTCCGTACAGGACTAGTGCAGGAGAGCTTGTGCATGCCCCTACAGGTTATTCCTGGATCGCACAGCCGACATATTGCCTGCTGGACCTCCTGCATTAATCCTGTACGCCGTGCAAGGCTTGAAGAATTCGGAGATCAGTCCAGGGGCTGAGGTTCTATATCTTTCTCTCTCTCTTTCTCTCTTTCTCCAGGCCACCACCAGTAAGATTCCCCACTGCCACAGCTGTAGAGTTGAGTCCTCAGCTGAGTGTTCCAAGCCAAGTCCTCCATCACCCTCTCTGTGAAACCAGTGCTCTGTTCCCTGCTCCAAGTAGCTGACCCCCCTACACACACACACACACACACACACACACACACACACACACACACACACACACACACACACACACACACACACACACACACACACACACACACACACACACACACACACACACACACACACACACACACACTCTTTCAGATTTGATTTTCACACACACACACACACACACACACACACACACACACACACACACACACACACACACACACCTGGGAAAGGCTGGCCCAGACTATAAGGTAGTTTCACCACCACCAGAACACACCAAACCTAGCTACTCTAAGGCCCTTACAAGGGTACCCAATTATAACGAGCAAATTAATAGTAATACGAAGATAGCCCTCATGACTGGGTCTCAGTGCATGAGACTGGATGAACTAGAGACAGCTTTTACCCATCTGGTTATAAATGAGCCATAAATGTCATGGGCAGGGTGGGAGGAATGATGTTTTTCCATTGTATAATGAAGCCAAAGGCTAAAGAAAAGGATTAGATAGCATACACTGTCTACTGGCATTGTACTTTGAATAGTGCAATATGTATAAAAAATGTAATACTTAGACATGACCCATCCATTCATCTATTTATCCAGTTTTGATACTCACAGAAAACATTTCTGGGTTATCGGTTGCTAGAGCCTATCCCAGAAAGCCATGGGCATAAGCAGAAACCAGTGTCAGTTGAAAAAGCATTTTGGTGCATACCACACACATCTAGAGCAATCTGAGAAAAGCAAAACCATGTCTCTGCATGCTTTTTTAAGTGAGAGAAGAGAGGAGAGAGGAGAGAAAAATATACAAATCTGAGACAATAACTTAATTCATGTGCTATAAACAGGGCAGAGGCATAAATAGACAATGAAGGGGAATAAGATGGCTGCCACCTATCAGCACTGCTATTCCTTGTCTCTGACAGGAAAACCAGGAAAAATCTAATCAGATTGATATAGAGCTTTATTAAATATGAGAAATAAGCCTTCTTGCCTACACAAAATTAATTTGAGACACCTTCATTTAAAAAAAAAAAGATTTTTACTTTAAAGAGAGGAAGATTAATCTTGATTAGGCCAAGTCATTTGCCTGACCATGACCATGAGGAGACAGCTTTCAGCTACTCAGTTCCAAGGGAAAAAGAAAGGCCAAAGATGTCAAAGGAACAGGTTAGCATGGAAACTCAAATGACAAAAACTAAATTCTCAATGGTAGCTTCTCCTGAAAAAGAGGCTATATCTATAAAGGTTGTGCTTTGCTGATGAGGTCATAACAAGGCCGAAATATTCATATCCACAGCTAGTGGGGTTTGGATTTATTGGCCTGAAATTGTCCAGTAAAATGACAAAACAAGTCATGGACATTCAGAATCGCCAGTGAGCTGAAACACCTGATGTTCATAAGGATCATTTGCATATATCCCATGTGCCTCTGATACAAGAGGTTTGGGAGGTCACTCAGTGTAAGTTCTAGCTTTGCTGGAGTTTTCATTTTGTTTTTACTGATTGGTTTTTCAGTGACCTTCTCACTCATTGTTTTGGGATGGGAGGATGACATAATGGTTAAGGTGTTTACCTTAAAGACATAAGGTGCAGGGTTTGATTCTCACATGGGGTAACTGGCTAGGCTTCAAATGGCCCAAAAAAGGGCAGTTAGCCTAGTACTAACCTATGAACCTAGGAACCAGAACTGGAAAACTGCAAGAAACAACCAAAACTATAAATAAAACAAAATTAGAACAACCTACAAACCTGAATTATCTAAAAATGTCTCGGCAGCCTATACAGCTGGCTATACAGAAATTTGGGGACTCTATCAACCAAAGTCTATCCAGGATGGAAAAAAAAAAACAGAGGAAAAGGTCTTTGAAAATGAAATTAAACTGGACCATCTTCAGAAAGAATTGGAGGTTAACTCAAAACACATTCGGGATTTGCAAGAAAAAAATTATTGACCTGGAAGCAAGATCCCGGCGAAATCACATCATCATCCAAGGAATCCCAGAGCATTGTGTACGACAAAATCTCATTGAAATGATTTGACAGATCTTAGGTACCTTACTTGAAAACATGGTTGAAGCAAAGCAAATAGTTATTGAAAGGGCCTACTGTGCAATCCGGTCCTCTCAAAACATAGACAAGCTGAGACAAGTTTACATTGAACTACTGATTTACCAAGATATATTCAAAATCTTATCATCTGCTAAAAGGAAAAAATACATTACCTGGAATGGTAACAGAATCTCTTTTTCACAAGACCTCCCAATCCAAATCAAGCAAGAAAGACAAAACTTGTCCCTTTTGCACATATTTGCTTCAAAACAAGATCAAGCTCCAAATGAAATACCCCAATGTCCTATCTTTTCAAAACAAAGGTGCTAAATACACAATTTCAACAGTCAAAGAAGCAAAGAGAGCCTTTCAATCTGCCTTTAATGAATTGCCTGTGAGTTAAACCTCTAATACTGACTTTTATATAAATTTAATTTCAACTAACCTATTTGTCATCATTACTTTCCTCACCAATAGCAGTGAAAGGATGGTTGTTAAGTGGGTAGCTTTGACTGGATTCATCTACAGGGTGTCCAAACGTCCCAGGGTATGAGTTTCCAGCCGGAATCTTAAGTCTTCTTCATTTACTCAAGAGGTCCTCTTCCCTCAACACTTCCTCTGTCCTTCCTTTGATGTAGCTTCCTATGTTAATGCTTGTTTGCCCATTTAAATTGAAACAAGCCGTGTAATTCATTGGAATTTTACTGTTTATGCAGGAAGCTATACTCGAAGGGTAATATGATCTGCTAGCTATGTGGTGTAAGGAGAGCAACATGGGAAGAACTGTGGCTGTATTATGCACCCAGTTATAATCTTACCTGTGATCCTACACAATATGAAGAGCCCACTTCATCATACTTTAAACAATTGAAGGTGAATGTATTTGTAGCTTTTACTATCAAGTTGATTAAAGACAGTAAGGCTTTCTTTTTCATACCTAAAAGGATATTACCAGCTTGGAGCCTTCAGTCCTGAAAATCCTGTCTTAATATAATTGGAAGGGCTAACTCTCTTTTGTTCCTGTTATTCTATCTATGTATTTGATTTAAAATAAGGATATGTTTTATATATGAAATAGTTAGTCAAAGATGTCACTTTTTTGTGCAGTATCTTACCGTGGGTTCTGTCTGTTCCATAAGCTGGTGACCCTCACTGTTGCAATGTATAAGGTTCTATCAGGCACAATTTCTGAATCTTTCAGATCAATGGCTACTAACTTATGTTGTTAACCTATTATTTATTTATTTTATTTTACATTTGTTTACCGGGAAGTTCTGATTAGGTGCTAGCCCATTTTCAGCGGAGGCCCGGGGAGAAAAGCTCCATATGTTAGAGGCAATAGCCAACAGTTTAATGGCAAATTTAAAAAGTTAACAGCAGGATCAAATTAGTCTAGTAATATTCACAATCATATAGTATGGAAAAATATGGTTAATTAAATATAAGAATTTGGTAAAATTTGGTAAATTATGTATAATGATCTAACATCCAAGTACATGGATATTCATATATATAGTAAAAGAACTACCCAAAGTATATGCAAGAGTATATTATATATTTGAGAAGAAATACATACATATAGTACAGGAAACCCAAAGTATACTACTAGGGTTTGGAAGAAGTTAGATGAAACAGCTCGCTAGGAAGATAGGTGGGTTAGACATGGGCGAAATATGGAAAGAAGGGAGAGGGGATAACATGGAGGGGGAGGAAGTGTACAAATATGGAGGAGTCTTAAAAAGGGGGTAATGCAGCAGAAGAGCTGTTAACCAAATTGTTTAATAAGGAGGGTAACAGGTATGGGGGATTTAGCCTGGGCAGGTAGAAGAACAGATCCACTTGTTTGTGAGCTGTTTTTTTAATATTTCTTTAAATTGGGAGGACTGGAAGTGTCTATAATATTTTGTGGAACAGAGTTGCAGATCTTGGATATGAAGTTAGAATAGAGGGAGTCTCTGGCTTTGTTGTTGTGTTTAGTGATATTAAGGAGTGTTTTTTGAGAGGAGCGGAGTTTGTGAAGTACCGAAGGAGCATGTGTTGTAGTGCAGGAGGTTTTTCTGGTTGATATATAAGTCTATGGGTGATGATAAGTTGATTAAAGGTTAATAGATGGGGAAGTTATAGCCATTTTAGCTCTTGTAGGGATAAGCAGTGATAGGATCTATGTGGGGAGTTAAGCTGTGAATTTTGCAATTTTGTTGTATCAGGGTTTAAGTATGGTGAGGTCGGATTTGCTTAGGTTAGTGAATATAGGGGAGGGGTAGACTAGTATGGACAAAAGGTGAGTTTTTGCTATATCTTGATAGGTATGATAAGAAAAAAGGTTTGATTCTATATAGTGAGCCTAGTTTGATATGAGTTTTTTTAATGATCTGTGCTAGGCATAGGTCAAATTTCAATTTATTATCAATAATTACACCTAATAACTTGGTTTGGGAGACTGCTGATATAGTGGTGCTGTTTGCAGAATGTATCTGAAAAGCTATAGGGGTGTTAGTAGTTTTGATGGGATGAAAAAGCATAAGTTTGGTTTTGGATGGGTTTAGAATGAATTTGGCCTTGGTTAGCCAAGTTTCAACTTCAGAGAAAGATTGTTGGGTGCTTATTACTAATTGTCCTTTAGTAGACTGGTACAGATGAGGGTAGAATCATCAGCATATTGCATTGCTGAGGTAAGAGAAGTGGACTTGTGTAAAAGGTTGGTGAAGATGAAAAAGAGAAGAGGGGCAAGTATAGAAACCTGGGGAACATCTATGTTGACAGGAAGTAGGGTGGAGAGCTACTATTGCCATTTGACAGCTTGCTGTCAGCCAGTAAGGCAACTATAGAACCATGACAAAGAGGATTGGCTAAGATTAAGGATGGCAAGTTCAATGAACATTTTCTGGTGGGTAACTGTACCAAAGGCTTTAGAGAGATCCAAAAAGACTGATAAGTTATATTTACCTTGATCTCTATATTGTTAGAGTGTCAGTGAAAGTGAGTGCAGTTGTGGTGCTATGGTGTGGACAAAATCCGTGTTGCGTGTGAGAGCAAAGGTTGTTAGTGAGTAGGTGGTTCAAGAGCTGGGTATGAATTCATTTTTCCAGAATTTTGGAGAGAGGAGAAAGAATGGCAATGGGGCAATAATTGGATAGTGCAGTGTTATTACTGCCTTTGTGCATGGGAATAATGTAAGATATTTTCCAGATTAGTGGTATGCAGTTTTCCTGGATAGATTGATTAATTAGGATTGAGACTGGCAATCCAATGATCTCTGCTGCTATCTTTAGAAATTCAGATGGCAAGGTTATCTGCTGCTAAGGAAGTGGGCCTATGTTTTTTGAGTAATTTTTTGATGGTGTGGGTTGGTACTGATTTAAATGAGGGGGTGTTACTGTTGGAATTGTTAACTGATGGTATAGTTAGAGATATATGTTGGTGAGAATTAACTAGGGAGTATATAGAGTTTGTGAAGAAGGTGTTAAATTGGGAGGCTATACTGTTGGTTGAGGGTGCTAAATTTGGTTGGGGTGTAGTGGTATTACCTGGGTGTAGTAGTTTATTTATGGATAACTAAAATGTTTTAGGATTGTATTGATACAGTTGCTGGGCAGTTGTGTAGTAGTTTACTTTGTCATATTTTATTTGGGAGTTGGCCTTGCTTCTTAGTTCCTTGTAGAGTTGTAGACTTTTTAAAATTTTCTGGTTTTCCAGTGTGACCATGCAGTGTATCTGTGTTTAAGTAGATTAACGATCTCTTTTTTTGGAGCCATGGTGTATAGAGATGTTTTTAGATGGACAGTTCTGCATTGCACTAGTCTATTGAGAATACTAAAAAATGTTATTAAATTGTTGTACTGTTGTATTTAGGGCTAATGTTTTGAGGGGTGTTTGGATACAAAGTTGTAACATAGAAAGAAAAGTTTGAGCATTGAATTGCTTTTTGTTATTGATATGCTTGACATGTGGTTGCCTGGATGGGCTTGTGTTGTGTCTGATTAGATATGTGTAGAGGTGATCACTAATAGTATCAGGGAGACACCCAGCTTGGTAGGTAGCTGATGACTTACTAATGAGGGTCCAGTCAAGAATAGATTCCTTGTGGGAGCACTTGTCAGTTCTAGTTGGATTATGGATAAGTTGAGAGAAGCCATGGAGGTTTATAAAGTTGGTGGGATTGTTGGAGTTAGTGGAGGTCCAGTCAGTATTAAGGTCTCCTATAATAATGGTTTCTTGATGGAAGTTTAGGGATGTCCAGTGCAGTATATCTTCTATAGTGTTGGGATTGTCACCTGGAGGAATGTAGATGGGAAGAATTAGTAGGTATTTGCTTTTGTTGATTTTTACTTTGATGGGTAGCATTGCAGTATTTTGTAAATTGGGTATATTGGTGTTAATTGATTCCATTTCTAAGGTTTGTTTATATAGTATGGCTAGCCCACCAGCACATTTGTTTAGGCAATCACTAGGTGTAGGTTGAAACCTGGGGGGCAGTATTTCATCACTTGTGATTTCAGTTTTAAGCCATGTTTCATTAAGGATTGCTACATCAGAGGAATAAAGAGAGATTAAGGTGTGGAGTTAGTGTATCTTGTTGACAATACTTCTTAGATTTAAATTTATGATTAAGAGATGGTGCCCTTTTGAGGGGATGGGAATGGTAAAGTAGTACAGGGTCTATATTAGAACACCGAACATTTGAAATGTTGAGTGTTCTAATATCGACCCGTTTTCAACGAACACTGAAAATATCAACATAACAGGAAAACAAATTCTTTCCGAGGGAAAGAATTCGGTTGTCCGCTTCTGCTGCTTCAGTATTTTCAGTGCTCTGGTGGAAAGTTACGGGTTGGGTTCAGGTAAGTGTGCAATTGTGTGGACATATGAATTAGGGTGGGTTAGGTGAGTTAGGGCGCAGGTCAGGTAAGTCTGCGATTGCGTGGACATGTGGATTAGGGCGGGTTAGGTGAGTTAGGGATAGGGCACGGGTGAGGTGACTGTGCGATAGTGACGGACCTTAGGGTTAGGGTTAAGGTACGTGGATAGTTAGTGGTGTATGTATAGTTTAGTGTAGGGTTAGGTGTACAAGTTTAGCTGTATGTGTGTGGATTGCTGTTTGTTTGGTGTGCTTGTGTTGTGTGTATGTGTTTTGGAACAGCAAATTATTTTCCCTAGGAAAAAATTCACTGTTCCGAATGTTCAATGTTTTTTTTTCGATTGCTAAGGTTCGATATTAGAACACTCGACATTTTGAATGTTCAGTGTTCTAATACAGACCCGTAGTATATTGTGCTGTAATTGGTGGACAGAGTATGATTCTGTTTTGGGCCTGGGTTTTGGTGTATGTCACCACTGAATTGAAAATGTCCTAGTATGTGTATGATGGTTTTAGAAAATGTGGTGAGCTGCTTGTTTTGGAATATACATTTTTGAGGTTGTGAGTATGTTTTGTAGCTTTTAAGTGGAAAAAAGGTAAGGAATGTTACATTATAAAGGCTAGGAGAGATTGTAAGTTTGTATGGGGTTGTCTGGTGGTGGTAGCTGTTAGTAATGGAATTAATGGGGGTAGACATTTTGTAGAGCGATTTGGTAATTTGTTAGGTAGAGCAGTACTATTAGTAGTATAACTGTTGATGTTTGGAGGGAGAGTTTAATTAGTGTTTGAGATCTGGTAAGTTTAGTCATATTGTAATGTGTAATAGAATGAGTATAGGGAGATGTGTGATTGGTTGAGGGTAGATGAGGGGAGGAGTCAGTTATTGTTAAATGTAGAAGTAGTAGGGGTGTGTGGGATTTGGGGGTAGGGTAGGGAGCAGAGTGAGCCCAAGCATAGTGAAGGGTGAATGGAGTGGGAAAAACCAAAACTTGAGGCAAGGATTACAAGAGAAAACAATCTACCACACTATATTTTCACTATAAGTGAAGGTGAGCAGCAATCTAATAGGGACCATATTGCTATAACAATCTAAGAGTTGAATTTCTACTGGCAATCCTAGGTTGAAAAGTAATGGGAAAAAGGTGCAGTTACAAAGGGGTGGAAGAGGGTGATAAATTTAATTTTACCTGCTATGGTGGTGTGCTAAAAGCAGTGAATAAATACAATACATGTATGCATTAGCTTTTGATGTTGAATAACTCGCCACCATTGTTGGGTGGCATGGTGGTTTTGTGGGCTGGACTAAGATGTGTTCCAAAGTAAAACAAAAATAGTTGCAGTTAACAGTTCAGTATTAAGTACACATTTGTCTTTTGATGATGGTTACTAACGACAGTTGAAGGGTGACACAGTGATGTGGGCTGGTTGAAGGCGCATTCCACAGTAAAAAATAGTTGCAGCTAACAGTTCTCCCTAAGGAGGAAAGGGAACATTTTAGATAAGATATGTGTGGCAGAAGGGAATGCAGATATGGAGAGCAGAATTAAAGCAACCTTAGCTGTAACTACTTTATAAGTAGATAATAATTACTCAACATTTAAAGCTAGAAACCAGTCATTTTTAAAGAAGCATGAAAAACAATATTATAGCAAAGTTCTACAAAATGTTGGTAATGCAAAGAAGCAAGTTTGCTAACTTTAAAGCAGGTCACTCAAATATCAGCACTTAATGGTAGTAACATAAGCATAACCTAACAAAACTAAAGCACAGTTCTTCAGATTGTAAGATAATGAAGCAAGGGAATTTAGCTAACTTTACAATAGGTAAGACACAAAACAAACACTTTGTGTTAATATATTAGAGATACATTCTCAGTATAGATGCTCTGAGTACTCTCCCAGTGATCTGCAGCATGTCTAAGGTCTAAAGTATAACAAACTAATAACTATCAGTACACTCGAGACCACTCTATCTGTACCTTGATGAGTGCTATTTTACAACATGGTTATAATGAATACTAGCATGTTTAAAATGGGAGAAAGCTCATTTTTATAGTAAAAACCAATCTGTTACAACATCCAGTTAGCAATTGCTAAACTAGCATCAGGGTTAAGCGATCTCTTGATTGCTAGGGATACAAATTATATAGACCACACCAAGCAGAGCTTCCCATCCAATATCCATAAAAAGCAACAAGTAGTTATAAGTTACAGTTTTCCATCATAACTAGTTGAATATAATTACAACAGATTTAAGACATGTATACCAAGGTCAATCTATAACTAAGAATACTTAGATTATCTAGATTCCACTTTAGCACACCTCCGTAGCTTTGGCCATACAAGTGATTGGGGTAATGTAAGGGGGAAAAGATGGTGCTGAAAAGCTAACCTAAAATTTTAAATGCTGCAAGGCAGGATGGAAGGAAGTTGTAACCTAGGAGACTGAAATTGTGAATTCTATTAATTGGAGAGCCAAAACTCCAGGCGAGGGTTGCAAGGGAAAACAATGTACCACACTATATTTTCACTATAAGTGAAGGTGAGTAGCACTCTAATAGGGACTGTATTGCTATAACAATCTAGGAGCTGAATTTCTATTGACAATCCTAGGTTGAAAAGTAATTGGAAAAAAATGAAGCTACAAAGGGGAGGACTGGGGGGATGGTAAAGGAGATGTTGCCTGGAATATTGGATTGCTAAAAGCAGTGAATAAATACAGTACGTGTATGTGTCAATAAAAACAACATACATTAAAATAGCTTTTGATGTTGAATAAGTCACCACAATTGTAGGGTGGCACAGTGATGTGGGCTTGACTAAGGTGCATTCCAAAGTAAAATAAAAATAGTTGGAGCTACCAGCATTCAAAAAGTACAAGTTTGTCTTTTGATGATGGTTACCTGCTGCAGTTGAAGGGTGACATGGCGATAATGTGGGCTGGATGAAGGTGTGTTCCACAGTAAAAATAGTTGCAGCTAACAGTTCATAGCAAGCTGTGGCAGAGTCTGGCTGAGCTTTTCCAGTAAAGCTTTGAAATGTATTATTTTACTCCTTAAATAAAACTTTCTGCTAAATGAGACTTTGGCTTTTCACTAAGGTCATCTGGTCAGCTTTATATCATTTAAAAATATGTGCTACCAAAATTTAAAGTATAGATAAGTTTTGCTGTTACATTCATAGTTATACTAATTTAATTGCTAGAAAACGTGTTTTCCTTTGTTGCAAGAAGATGCTCTATTACTTCAATGGGCCAGTAGGTCACACTTGTTGGTTAATGATGGTCTCAATGTGTGCCCTATTATTAATGTTTAGTTTTATGTTGGGAAACATGCATAGAAGCTAATTCAAGTTTACTAATAATACACTAATATGAGATTAGTTGATTAAAGTTTCTACCTTGTTTACAATTTCCCTGTTTATTTAATCTCCATTGCAAGTTTTGTAATTTGTAATTCCCGTTCTCTTTTTCTCAGCTCTATATCCTACGATTTCTATCTAAACAGTTAATAGGAGCCAAGTATAGGGATGTTATTGTGTTTAGGTAAGCTATGCTATACTTATGGTACTTAAATTGTATTTTTATGCTGGGGAAAACTGTTTTAAAAAGAATATGTTCTGGAGATGATCTGTACCTAAAATTGTTCTATGTATTTCTTTATATGTCTTCACTTTTTGCCTTATACTTCTTTTCCAGGCTAGGTAGGATTGTGGGTAGGCACAGAGTTAGTGTAGGAAGAGCCAAGTACTATTTCCCATCAAACAGAGTTGAGTGCCCTACTATTGGTTATTCAAGTTTCATTCAATAAAGGTTATTACTACCTATTTATGTTTACTTGTAAAGTCACAATATGTGAGTTATTGACTTGTGGAATGTAAAGGGGATTCAAATTGATAAAAAGAGAAAGCTTTTTCCATCTAGTTTTTAAATCCAAATAAAAAATAATATTAGTTCAAGATACTCACATGTTACCGATACACTGGTAAAAAATCAAAAGTGTGGGTATAGCAATCATTATCAAAAGAACCTTTCAAGATAATATTTTACAATATGACATAGATCCTGAGAGAAGATGGTGTTATATAACAGTCAGATGCTCTCATATCGGCAAACCAGTGTTACTACTAAATATATATGCCCCCTGTTCTAAACGATGGGAATTTTTGATGTCTCTCTATCCGATTTCAACTCATTTTCATAACCACTAGTTAATTATAGGGGGTGATTGGAATTCTTACCAAGATTCAATATTGGATAAAACAAATTCAACTATTATATAACACATACACCACTATAGCAATTATTTAGCTAAAAAAATACTTTAATCTGTTTGACCCATACCATTTCCAAAATAAAAATACACCAAGGGATTGATTTACTTTCTAATTACACTGTTATGAAGCCTTGTTGAGAACTGATTTTTTTTTCTTAATTTCAGAAATCTTTCTAAATGTGTACATTGACTGCCTTACAGAACCTAGATTTTTCTCTGATCATTCAAAAATTACACTTTCTCTTAAATGATCCTCAAAATTCAGCTTTAGAAATAGGGGCAAGAACTGGACTTTGAACCCTAACTTACTATTAAAAGAAGATATTATGGAGGAGGTGAATGTTCTTTTTGAGGATGTTCTGAAGGTGTCCTCCACTTCCCAAATACGTTTTTGTCATTTATTGGGCTTCTAATAATAAGAGAGACTCTCATTAATAAAGCAACCAATTATAAAAGATTACACAATACCAAAGAAAGTTCAATTAAAAAAAAAGAATCAACAGAACTACAATTAAACTTTAACTAAGAGATTAAATGACAGATAGATAACCTTCAGAAAGAATTATACTTGCTAAATGTGAAACAATTGGCCTTTCATGAAATTAAAACATTGGTTAATTATTCAGAATGGTCACAGATCCCTTCTAAACTATTGACGAGATTTATAAACCAAAGAAAAGCTTCTCCCAATATAACTGATATAATATATCAAGGAAAAACACACTATTCTAACATGGAAATAGTCTAGCTTTTGAAAATCTATACTCTCAAATTTATGGTGCACAAGCACCTCTATCACCAGAATAAGAGAAAGACCAGTTTCTAAATTGGGTCTATATTAAAATGACAAAAGCTGAAATCCACAAATGCAATTACATTGACACATAAACGTCGATCTACTAAAACAGCGAAATACAGAAATGTCAAAAGTCAGAACATGGAAAGAATTTCCGTAAGCAACAGTGCCATACAGGTAAGGTAAACCTAACTATACAAACCTAATGTAAAACACTTTTCCAAATGTTTTTGCAGGGGTGCAAAACCCCCTGCGCCCCACACCCCCCTACTTATATATACCAACTCTGAGACCACACTACAGTGGGGAAAAGGATATATTTCCTTATCCCCACGATCACCCTGCTGGCCAAGAAAATTAGTTCAGCATTCTGTCTTTCAACGTTTTCGTAGTTCGATGTTTATGTGTCGATGTAATTGCATTCGAGGATTTCAGCTTTCGTGATTTTAATATAGACCCTCTAAATCAACTACATTTCCTGAAACTTACCAAACCCAGCAAGAGTCCCTGTCATCTCCTATTACCTGGCAAAAAATAATAACTGTAATTAATAACCTCAAAGCGAACAAAGCACCAGGGTCAGATGACTTCATTGAGGAAGATTGTAAGACCTTCTGTCAGAGAATCTTGAAAATTGTATTATACTTATTTAATTATATAAACATAATAGTATTACAGATGTTTACATTAACTCCTATAAAAACATCTTTATCCTTAAAGAAAATGCCATCACTGAAAATCCATGGAGTTACAGACCCATCTCCTCGATTAATTTGGACAGTAAAATCTTTACCACAATAATGGCTAACAGATTAAAACTCATCATTGCAAGCATTGTATCACCCAGCCAGTCAGAATTTATACAAATCAGGCAAAACTGTGACATTACGCTTATACTTGACACTATGATAACGCTTTTTAATCAAAGCCACAATCCCCTATTTGCCCTTGCAATCAATGCCTCCAAAGCTTTTGACAGACTCAACGTAGATTTCCTCCTCTTGGTCTTGTCCCACTTTGGATTACCCCTAAGCTTTACTCAAATTGTCAAGTCACTGCACAATAATGCTTCTACATCATTACGGATTAATAAGTGTACCTCTATACAGAATGATATTAAGAATGGAAGAAGACAGGGGTGACCATTATCCCTGTACCTTTTTAATCTTTACATTGAACTCTTATTCCTATCTATTACTCAGAAAACCTTCCATCATGTACATGTACTGTGTAAGACATAGATTGCACTATAAGCATTTGCAGATGACTTAAATCTATATTTTACTTTACCCAGTTCTGACCTACCAAAAATCATGAATTCTACTCAAACTTCTTTTTAAAATTCTCCAGTTATAAACTAAATCTACAGAAATCCTCAATTTTTTTCCAATTAATCCATCATACCGACTTTTATTTACCCCCAGCTTGCTGAAATCCAAATAAAACATTTTCTGAAATACTTGGAAGTATCATTTCAGCAAGACCCAAAATTGTTCTACCAAAACAATATCACTAAATGATGGTTAACCTTACAGCAAGATTGCCTTAAATGGAATAAACTTCAGCTACCATTCTTATCAAGAGTGGCAATTATTAAGATGAACATCCCGCCAAGACTAGTATATACATTTAATGCCTCCAATGTGATAGTACATAATAAATTCTTCAAAAGGTTACACTCTTCTCTATCCAGATTCATATGGTCCCCTAAATCAGTCAGAATTTCATAGCAAAAACTGATATACCCTAGAAAGAAAATACCCTAGAAAGAAAGGGGGTTAAACCTCCCTGACTTCAAATTGTACTATGACATAATTAATGGCAGCAGAATAATACTAATCTCTGACTGCAACCCAAATAAAAAGACATGGTCTCTGATTTAGATAGAGCTGTTCCCTAATTATGTTAGTCTTGCAGTTTTACTCCAAAGCCCTCCCTTTTTTTAATAATGAGAGTTTGAAAAGAACCAAGCTACACTTATCCTTAAAGAATAACATAATTAGCCAACATAAACTTGTTGAATCCCTGAAACTATCTTGCACTTTCAAAACACTGCAACCATTGCACCTTAACCCAAACCTTAAACTTAATAATTTAATATAAATAATGTCCCCCTTTTAAAGGAAAAATGTGTGCTGGATATTTATCCCTTTAGGACCCAGTCCATCTCAGAGATAAGATCTGCATTAAATTTTCCCAAAGCCACACCATAATATTGAGACATCTCAGGGAAATGTGTACCAAAATCTTAAATGACCCTAATCTAGAGGTAAATGACATAAATATATGTGAAACTCTATGGAGCCTACTATCAGTGAAAGAGAAAATGATCTTAAATACATATAAACTAATTGTGCCACTTAGATACCAAAATGCGGTCCTCTTTTTTTAACTACTGGACTGACTTAGATCCAGTAATTTCAGTCAACCAAAAATTCCAGTCTATACAAATATCCTCAAAATCAATCCCTTTCAAAAAACTCAGTTATACATAACGTATGATTTTTAACAATGCATACCTCACCCCAACAATACTAAACAAATTCAACCACACAATCTCCCCTTTTTGTCCCTACTGCGATCTCCAGAGGGCTGATCTCCTCCACATTTTTTGGAGCTGCAAATGCTCTTACATACTCTGTTGTTCTTAAGAGTTAGACTACAAAAAATGGGTTGTGAGAAAACTACCCTCTCCTGGGAATTCATTATGTTACATATCCCCAACCCAGTTTGACAAAACTACAAATTCACATCTTAGTCATTTTATTTACTTTAATTAAATTTCATAGTACCCTAAATTGGAAAGACAGAACCATACTTATTTGGAAAGGGTTTAAACAAATGGCAATTAAGTATCTAACAGCTCATAAAATTTTAATGTATAACTAAAAATTACACTCACACTTTCTTGAATATTGGAGTATACTATTTGACCACATATTGCAATAACCTTTTGTAACTGTTATTCTTAACTTAGGGGTAGAGTATTGACCTTGTGTTAATAAACTGTTCACCTTTTCCTTCAACCTCCTAGGTGTTCTTTGCTAGGGCCTCTAATTCTCTATTATTTTGTTTAAATAATTATATTGCTTAAGACCAATTGTTTATTTTAGCATGTTAGGCAATTAGCACTCTTGTATATAGTTATTTGTTGTATTCTTTTTGACCGTATGCATTATGTTTTACCAATCATTGTTTCCATTTTTCATTGATGACACTGGTCTTTATCAGTGTTCTTATTGTTTTATCTATAAAACATAATAAAAAATAAACAATGAGAAATAAATTATTACACTTAGATCATTCAGCCATATTTGTGTCATGCCTGATGAGAGATGTAATGATCAGTGAACAGTGGTCCTGCTTACAAAATAAATAATCTCTATCTAGTTATTTCATTGCATCTGTAATTGTGCCTTTTTTCATATATGAGGGAATTCAGACTGTGCTTTCCTAACTGCCTAACTAATGCCGCTTCCCTCTTAACTCAAGCAACCATCTTAATTCCACAGGCCAACATTTGTCCCGGGGGGGGGTGATTATTTTAAAAGGAGGTGCATGAATTAAACAAGACTAGATTCTCATTCATGTCCATCTGGATCCATTTTAAAGTAATATTATTTGTACAGCCACAAGGATTCAAACTTGTATGCAAGGTCTGTGGAGCCTGTGCTGGGCTAAAAGAAAACATTTTTGCACTCCTTGAGTAAAGTTAGCTTCAGACTGCTGTTTCTCTTTTGAGAAAGCCAAATCATAGGCTGTGCTTCTCTTTTAACACTTTGCAGCTTTAAGCATTCCTTAACAATTTACTTCTTAATAGGTTCATAGATTCATAGATTGATACTAAGCTAACTGCCCTTGCAAGCCATTGTAAGCCTAGTCAATTATCTCTTGTGAGACTCAAACTCTGCACCTTGTGTGAAAGGCAAACACCTTAACCATTAGGCCACCTTCCCTCCCATGAAACTTAGCTTTTTTATCTTTATTAGCATACAGTAGCTTCTTTGGTACTATACTTAAATATTTGAATTTAGTCAACTGATTTAACAGGGCTACCCCTTGCTTACATCTACCTTTTTCTGATTATGTTATTTGTTTTACTGTTATAGCTGAATCATTGCATATTGTCGGTTTGATTGGGTTAAATATATACCTGTATTCATTTTAATTTGAATGGAGCTTAAGATCAGCCACTCAAACAAACTTGAACCTCAACTATAACTAAAATGCAATGGAAAGAACAAAAATGGAGTCTAAAATCAAGAGAGACTTCATTACTTTCAGCATTTCTATTACAGCATCAGCAGTATGATCTCCAGGTCAAAATTTCTTCACAGGGAACTGGCAAAGAAACATTGCTGTTGTAAATATGCATTAATAATTTAAGTTTAGCATTGCATTTACAATCTAAGTTTGTTCTTGATGCCAACATTTGAATGAGTTTATATTCCTGCTTATTTATGTGGAGTGCCTGAATAAGCGCTAGAGAAGGACAGAACTGGAAAAATGTGTGCTGTGGAGAGTTCCAGTAAAGCAAACAACTTGGAATTACAGAACCTTAATAAAAGCATACTAACATCACAGAGTGAGCTCATCATGTCACTCTAGATGGAACTTTCAAAGATACAGGAAGTCATTTCTCTTTAAAAAGAGAGGCTATGTCTGTACTGGCAAGAAAACATCATGCTGCATTTATATAGACTATCTTAGAGGTAGCTGTAAGGTATATTTTGGACTTCTGCCATATGAAGGGGTATCCAAAAATGACAATCTCTATTAGATATCTTTTTTCCAGTTTTATTTTCTTAAGAGTGATAATACTGCATCTCCAGACATTTTCACTTTTATGTTGTAGCATTCTGTTTTTTGTCCTTGATCACTACATTCATGTTTATGGGAGCAGGGCCAGTGACTTTTGTGTTTGAGATTAATGTTTAAGGTCACAGCTCACAGACACTCAGTTGAGTTGCCTTTCATCTGTACACTTCCTGCAAAGTCATCAGCACATGCAACGCAACACACACGCACACAAACACACACACACACACACACACACACACACACACACACACACACACACACACACACACACACACATATCAAATCTTGAATAACACTTCTACTCTCACTCTTTCTTTTTCCTCTGTCTCTGTCTTTCTCAACTACAAAGTACTACTATATCAGACACTAAGGATACCCTAGGATGGCGTATAGTGGGAACTCCGCGGCACCAGGAAAAAAGATCTTGCCAGGGTTTTCATATCTGTGAAAGTCACATCCTATAGCCAGTCATTCCTCTTTGTACATGATTATATCAGGGCTTGGCACACTGCTTCTCAGTGACAAAGAAAGGTTTTGCCACAAATGAGATACTGGATTGAGACGGAAAAAAAGATCTTATCACAGCAAAACATGAAAGAGCTGATGTTGTACTGTCAACAGAATAAAGTGATAATAATAATGTAAGATGTTGCCTTTAGCAAAACATGCAAGCAGAGCCATGTTAGAAGAGTTCATTCAGACTTGCAGTTGCCGTGCTCAGATGAAGTGTCCTAGTTGTATGTTACAGGGTTGATAGTAATGAAAAGGTAGAAGGGGTGAAGTTGTACTTATGTAATAATTATTCCTCAGTGTGTCAGACTGAAGCAAAGATGTTATCATAAGTCTCCTGCTTGGCATCTTCAAAAAATACTTTCTTAAATGGACACAAACAGCCAAAAAAACTAGCAGTAGCTCATGCATCATTGTGAATTAAATTGTCCTGCAAACTCAGTCGTGTCCAGAATTAAATATCTGCTGACTTTGTTACTTTTGTAAAAGAAGCTGTTCTGCAAACACATCCATTCATATCCATGCACATACATGTACATGTGTAAGAGTGCACACACTTGCACACACACGCACATTCACACACACACACACACACACACACACACACACACACACACACACACACACACACACACACACTGATGTCACTCTGATATTCTGATCATGAATGCCATTTGTAGTTTTCTAACAAAGCTTATATTTTTGACAGTTTTAGTTATCTGTTAAAAAGTGTCCAGTTCAGTGCTTTTAGAGACTATCAGATGCAAAAAAATAAAATAAACAAAATGTTAATTGTGTACGATTAAACACTTGCTATCAACATATCATTGGTGTGAAAATGCTGCTTATGTCACAAATCAAAATTAAGAATCCCTAGAAAAGTATAACAATCTGACAACATGGACCCCAAAAGTGTAACTTGTCAGTAGTAATGAAATGTACTTCATTGGGGATAATGAAGAGTCATTGGATATATTTGATTTCTTGAGTCTGGGTATATAATCCTCTCAACAGCATCTACCTATGGAGGCATCATCTGTCTAAGGGCATTGTTGTTCAGTGATCTTACACACTGAGTGACCTTGAAGAAAAAGGGCAGATCTGCACATTACTGAGGCATGTCTGAGTGGATTGAGAAAATCATTATACGTAGTCCACTTGATATATTGATTGAGCATCCAACAAGCACTTTCGAGGCATAAATAACCAGTCTAAAATCAGGCTTATAACAGCAGTAGCAAGCAACACATTTGTGTCATGTTACTTCTGTCTTACCTGACAATCATGTGGCATTACAATTTATGAAACAGATGGGATATAATGCCCAACAGAAAGCATGCACGAGAAAACAAATGCGTTCTCACAGGTGCTTTATTTATGACCTCTGTATTACAACAATCAGACAGTAACAGAAACAAAAGGTATCTTGCTGCATATTGGCTATGTTGGCATAGTTTTTTAAACATTTCTTTCTCTGGACCAGTAAATCTGTATTTGATTTGGTCAGGTTAAATGTGGTATGCCCATGTCTTTTCAGAAGCCATTCAACAGGTGGTGGGACAATAATACAAACTGAAGATATATGATGCTGCAAGCTCAATAAAGAATTCTTGTCCTCTATGACTAGTGAAGTGTGTGCAAGCTTTTTCATCATTCCTTTGAACATTTGCACATTATCCCTCCATCAGTCCATTAGTAGCTACAAGTCCAGATGCACTAAAAGAATGAACGATATCTGGACTGCACTGACAGAATGAGTATACGTTTTTTTTTCTGAAGTTCTGAAATTCCTCAGATGTGAAATGAGTTCTATTATTTGGTCACTATATGCTGAATAATGTACATTTCCTATTAAGGTGAGAAAGCATACTCTAGTATAGCATGATACACACTATCTCATGAACAACTAACATAGCTTGTTGTAGAAAAATGATGTACCTGGTGTTACGTATTGACATACAGAACATAGCAAGGTAAGTATGCTTTATGGTATCATAAAATGCAAATGTTTTGTACAGAGTGAAATATCAAGTGTAGTATCAAGAAATTACCTATACCTATCACACCCTTCCACCAGTGCCTCTCCTCATCCCCAAAATACACATCCTACAAGCACCTACTCTAACCCCGCTACATACTACTACACACACCACTGTCTCCAACTCATACCACTACCATCTCCTAACTCTTTCTCTAAATTTCCTTAAGCTATGTATTTGCCACTCACTTTCACTCAACAATATAATCCTACTTCCCTATTTTACCACTTTCTCCACTCAACTTAACTACTATATAACAATGCTGTTTATACACCTGTTCACAGCAGCTATCCCAATCTCACTTACACACATCACAAGCTTCTACACATACCCATAACTAGTCAACAAGTCACCTACTACCCCATACACTCACACACACACACACACACACACACACACACACACACACACACACACACACACACACACACTTAAACAACGCACACGCATTTCTTTCATATCATCTCTCTCTACCTACATTTTTTATTACACCTGCACAGTTACAAATAAATAAAATGCACTGATATTAGACTACAGTCCATCTTACATAATACAACAAATTCCAAGTGCTACTATCCATTCTACAATACCACCATCAGATTTAAACTCAGTGGTTACATTTATCCCAGTCCTGGCCACACTGCTATTGCACCAAACAACACAGCCTTTTCTGTCCACAAGTCTCCAAAACAGTCTCCACTGCTCACACAAGGCCCTAACCATCTCCTACTCAGCATGTACATCCAAAGCATCTTTAACAAGAAACAAGACCTCCATGCATGGCTTGAACACTACTCCCCTGACATAATTGTTGCAACAGAAACCTGGTTAATACCTGAAATAAGCGATAGTGAAATACTTTTCCAAGGACACAACATAATCAGATTAGACAGAAAAGTAAAAGGAGGGATTGGCACAGCAGCTGTATTCAAAACGTCCCTAGAAATGACCATATACCCTCACTAAATCCCAAAAGTCCCACAATGTTGAAATCCTAGTCATGCTTAAGATTATTTGGTTTCACTTAACTGATAAACAACATGAGCTGAATTAAAAAAAAACAAAAATAATGGTGACTACAGTTGACTAGATTCTCATAAACAAACCCTAGCCCATAACTTCTAGCAGCTCCTACTAGTCTCTATCAGTGACTATTCCCTATTATACGTACTCAGGCAATGGCCTAGTATTGTCAGACAATGTACCTTCAAGCAAATATGCAACATAAAAAATTCAACACAGAATAACTTAACTCACATTACAATTGGTATCTTCTGAAAAAAAACAGCCACTACATGTAGCAGTCACCCACTTTAACCAGATCTTCCTGAAAGTGCTATTCACCATTCAGAACCTAGAGAGTTAGGTCAAACCCAGCCCCATGGCTAATACTTGCAACCAATTTATTTATGACAAAGAGAGACCATGCTTGGAGAGGTACTCAAACCTCATAGATCCCTTCAGGAATACAGAACCTATAAAAGCATGCTAAATGGCAAGTAACCAATGACAACAAGTCCTATTTTCATATCCTTCTCATACCCTTCATATATACACAGCAAAATAATGCCATACTTTTCTGGTCATCCAAAACAGCTACTTCATCCAGGCCAAACCTCTCTTCCCCTCCCTCAACTAAAAATGACTAAGAAAGCATTTCAAATCAGTTTAACTCTCACTTTTTAAACTCAGTCCTAGCAAATACCAAAACAAAACAGCAGCCCTCTAGCCACCATCCCAGATTCCCATAATAACACTATATATCAATGCATTCCTGCATCTTTTCCTACTGTTACAATAAAAATATACGTAATAAACTAAAACCAATTACCCAGCAAGCAGATGCCCTACCAACCAAAATACCTAAAAATTGCAGCCATATCCATAGCATTCCACATCTCCACCCTAATCAACAGATCCATAAATGAAAACTATGACTCAATAGCCTGGAAATAATAATTCATAGTTTCACACCATAAAAGCTGCAACTCAACAGACCTGACTGATTATTGACCTGCTGCTATACTATTATCCCCCAATCAAAATTTGATGGAAAGATGCATACATTCCAAGCTACTCAGATACCTCAATGACCATAGCGTACTCTGTCCCACAAAACATGGATTCTGTCAAACCATAGCACTACTACTATCTTCATCAGTTTTGTCAGCATTGCCATTTAACATAGAAACAAGAACAATCTAGTCTCATCCATTTTTTCATAGCCTATCAAAAGCTTTTGCTATGGTGTTACATCCACAACTACTTTATGAGTTAGCGTATCTAGGTCTTAACAAGTCATACTTTACCTGGTTCACAGTTACATATCAAATAAGCGGCAAGCCATAAAATGGAAGCAAGACCTCTATTGCTTTTTAACAGTCACAGTCAGGAGCTCTCATGGTTCATTTCTAGGGCTTCTTCTTTTTACCATCTGTATCAGTAAACTCCACACCACCTCTAAACAAGCAGCCTTAGTACAATAAGCAGATAAAGCAGTTCCTATCTACTCTGCACAAATGATACAATCCCTACAAGGCATTACTCAGCAGGCTGTTCTGTCCATGGAAGCTTGGGTATGGAATTCAAATTTATTCCTTAACCCCCTAAAAGACAAAACTAATGTTCTTTATCCCTAAACCTTTCACAGAAGAAATACTTAAATTCCACATCCTATCCTCCAATAGCACACAAATAAAATGCAGACTACAAACAAAACTACTTGGAGTCTTACTAGAAGACAAAATTAAGTATGACCTGTGATGCAGACCATCAAAAAAACACTGGAAACTGAGATCCTCTACAGGGCAAGATCATTTCTTACTAACTCTAGCAGAAAATCCAAGGCCACTACTTACCACATGCCACCCCTTCTGTATGTGTCACTCTCCTTTACAAATTATAATGCCAACCTTAAAACAAAATTTGACTTATACTTCAATAAAATACCCACATTTGCTGCTAATACTTCTCTAAAATCTCACCACTCTGTATACCCCCAACACGTTAGCAAGACTTGGAACATATTCCCTTTAGAGCTAAAACAAACAATACAAATATCTTCAAACTTTTACTAAAGCAACACCTAAACACAAACTGGTTTTCCTCCTGCATCAGCCCTGGTTAGCAATAACAAAGTTAAATCTGCTGCCTTTCAATTTTTGTACACTCCCCTCCCTCTCGTTTGTTACCCTAACATCTGATTAAAGTGAAACAGAATCAGCAGGACACCCACTCTTAAATTTGATCATTCTTCTAACTTACATAACTCATATAACATACAATCAGATTTTTTTTCCTAATCCTCCATAGCTAATACTTTTTAAAATGTATAATATAATCAAACTTTTTGTCTGCACAATGTATCCACTGTTCAAATAATTACAAACAAAACTTTCTTTCTTCGTGATTCCATAGGAGAACTCTGCATAGACAAACAATATCTATGCACTGTTATAATTTCACTATGAAGTGTAAAGCCTGTGTACCTGCTCATTGTAGTTATGCTGTATTATATTAGGAAAACATTGTAGATAATATCTCATGAAATGTATTTTACACTGTAAACTAGTACAATAGCAATACCTTTCTGTACTTATGAGCTTTAAAATTAGTTTGCTGTATTAAATGTGAAGCTTTTCTCCCTGGACCTCTGTTGAAAAAGGGATAACCAGTCAACGAAGATAAACAAGTATATATATATATATATATATATATATATATATATATATATATATATATATATATATATATATATATATATATATATATATATAATAAATTATAGACAAGAAATAGTGTAATAATAAGTTTCTTTGCAAAGTGGTAAGTCAATTGTCAAGAAAGAGATGATATGATGATGCTGGTAGTGCCTGAACAGATCTTTTTAGCCCAAGAAACTGAGGATATACAGGAAGAAAACAGAAGTGCATTGGGGGATGCCCCACTAGCAGAAAATGCCAGAAACAAACATGACGTGAGTGTGTGTGTGTGTGTGTGTGTGTGTGTGTGTGTGTGTGTGTGTGCATGTGCGCGCGCACGTGTGTATCCGTGTGCGTGTGTGCGTGTGTGTGTGTGCGTGTGCGTGTGCGTGTGTGTGTGTGTGTGTGTGTGTGTGTGTGTGTGTGTGTGTGTGTGTGTGTGTGTGTGTGTGTATGTTAGGAGACAAAGTGACAAAAACAAAAAAAAACAGATACATTTAGTGGCAGATAAGTTCTAAGAAGAAACCCTGAGTCATTACAAAATTCATTGAGGAAGTAAATTCATATCCTAGGGGGAGGCAATGATTATCGCTCTGTCCCCTTGAGCCTTTATGATACTAGACACAATGTGATTTGTTTTCATCAGAAAAGCTTAGTAATCTAGGAAAGTAATACCTGTGGAGAAGACCAGAAGGCTGTCTGTGGTGCTTATCAGCTTATTTCTTATCATGATTCAAATGATGTGAAAACACAATCATTGTTGTGGCTCATGTTTATATATGTGTGTGTGTGTGTGTGTGTGTGTGTGTGTGTATGTGTGTGTGTTGGTGTATATAAGTGTACATAAGAATAGCAAGTCAGACAAAATTTATTTCTTTCACTTTCCATCACAGTCATGTATCAGCGTTGCACACAATACTATGGTGGTCTGGGTAGGATGTGTGTAAAAGGAACACTGGTGGTACAGTAGCACAGTGAAAATTCCTCCCACTTCACATCACTTGTCTCTTGAGTTAGTGGCTGGGCTCCATCTGTGTACTGTCTGCATGTCCTCTCTCTCTCTCTGGGTTTTATTCAGGTGATCTTATTCCCCCCAAAACCCCAAATGCAGTAGTCAGGTGAATTCATTTTTTTCAGTTTGTCAGCAGAAATCATAGTATGTGTGCATGTGTGTGTGTGTGTGTGTGTGTGTGTGTGTGTGTGTGTGTGTGTGTGTGTGTGTGTGTGTGTGTGTGTGTGTGTGTGCGTGCGCATGTGTGCATGTGTGTGTGTGTGTGTGTGTGTGTGTGTGTGTGTGTGTGTGTGTGTGTGTGTGTGTGTGTGTGTGTGTGTGTGTGTGTGTGTGAATAAGTAATATTGGCAGGTGTTAGCATAAATCTCCAAGAAAGCAAAGCAAACAAAAAATGCATAAATTAATCACTGAATGTTTCAACCTTCAGTGTTTCTGGGGCTGTCATTCCTGGCTGTATCTGCAGCTTAGTAGGGTCCTCAGCATGGGGCCCCACTTAATCTAAAACTGACCCAACTCAAAGGTGGGCACAGATAATTATATGTTGTGTGGGAGGCTGAGGATGCTGTAGTAATTATTTCTTTAATTATCTGCACAGTAAAACTACAAAGGTGTGCACAGAATGTCATTTTAGCTTGTGTATTGGCTGGGGCAGTGTGGAAATAATTTTTTTATCTTTCCTTAAAATCACACCTCTGATATATGCAAAGTAGTTCACTATGGCTTGTCTAGGGCCAGTGTACTGCACAGGAGAAACAAGTTCAAATGAATTAACATGAGTGTTTTTTTTTCACTTTCTTCACAATTGAAATCAGATGTATATACAAGTGTCAATCTTCTGGAGGTAAGAGAAAGGAAGCACACTGCATGTATGCACCTGACAGTAGCAGGTTAAAATATGCTGTCATTAAAAGGGTCCACAGAATGCAACTGTCTTTTGGTTTAGGGCTAAAGAGGCATGCTGTGACAATAATTACTTAAAATATAGGGCTATGGCCATTTGTCCTTTTATTCTCATCCTAATTTAACAACAAATGTACTATCTTTTTGGGCTATGAAGGAAGGCAGTCATCCCACATATGGTTCATGTGCCTTCACAAGCATTTTCTTTTCAGTTTATGGGTGAATAGCCTTGCCCTCCCTAGAAGGAAGAGACTAAAAACAAATAATGCAATATGGCTATCCAAAAAGAATAGAATGCTAATGCAGGGTGGAGAAAAAGTATGGAAAGAATGTCAAAAATATAAAACACCACTGCATCTCAAAAACTTCAAAATGTTCTGCAACTGTAGCAAAAGTAAATAAATAAAGACAAAAAATATATACAATAACAACTTTCAGAATAACAGTAAACACAACCCAAAAGAATCTGGTCAGCCATTAAAGAAATCTTACATCCCAGCCAAAAATGTAACCCTAACTCCTCTCCCAATAACTCACCACTCAATACTGCAATAGAATTAAAACTCTTATTTCATACATAATATAGCTTCTCTAAACCAAGGAGTTCCCAACATCTATTCCCAACCCTGCCCAACAGGCATGTCACTACATCCACATTCACCTTCAAACATTTGCCCACACCCTATATAAAACTACTCTCAAACAAACTCAAACCATACTCTACTTCAGCTGAGGAACTTCCAAGCAAGTACCATACAATTGCAGCTAATAGTATTGCCTATTCTGTCTCAATCCTTATAAATGTCAGTCCAGCAATCCCACTCTCCATCTTTCTGGAAAAAATCACACATTATCCTGCTACACAAAGGAAGATATTTAATACGGATTACTAATATAGATCTATAGCAATCTTACTCCCCTCTCCAAAAATACTTGAAAAATGTATTCAAAAACAATTGCTAAACTATCTCTGACAGACAGGAAGAATTCCTATATCCCACACGACACGGCTTCTGTCCCTCTCACAGTACTAACGCTGCACTTCTAACCTTTATAGATAACTGTAAATAAAGCTATAGATAATCTCAGACTAGTCTCTACTTTATTTCAAGACTTGTCTACAATCTTCAACACAGTTTGTCACAGCAAACTTTGATTTCAGCTGTCCTCATTAGGTCTATATCAGCCTACTCTTCTACGCCACAAAAGCTACTTGTCCAGTAGGTATCAGGCTGTAAAATGGCACTCCTCTCTCACTCCCTCCATACTTCCCAATGGGATAATACCATAGGTAATTTGAGGAGACCCATGCAAGGGATAAATGATTTATGAGCTGCAGCTGTCTATTAGCAGTACAGGGGCAGTCTTGAGGTGCATTTTTGTTTCCCATCCATACATCTAAGTTGTACTTCAATATGAACAGGGATGAACTATGTTTTTTGTAGATGGGGAGCCTGTTCCACAGCAGCAGTATCCTCTGTGAGATATACCTGTCACTCCAAACCATTCTGTTGATGTTGCAGAAGAGATTTAGATCCCTAGACTGACTATTTCTGATGCCATTTCCTTGCTGATGTGCAGTAAATCCATCAGTATTGGGTTGGAGGATGCCTTGTATGCCAGACACAGTTCACATCTCAGTAGTCTGTTGAATACTCAGTACAGAGACAGAGTTTTGAGTCAGTCCATGCAGGACGTGTTGTTTAGACCTTCTATCATTTTACTAAGGTATTTCTATGGATGTTCCAGTCATTGTGTGTGTCTGGATAGATACATGCCAAAGGGGGAATTATATTCCATGATTGGCCTAATGAGGGCTGTAAAAGGGTGACAATGACATCCCTAGATCTAGACATACTCCCTTTGTTTATAAGCTGTGCAATATAGAAGTATTTTGTTACAGCAATAGTCACATGCTGCAGAGGAATGACTGTAACTGTTCTCCATTTGCATGGTACAAAACCTGTATGGAGGCTGAAATTGAACAGTGTTATTAGTAGTGAGGCTAAATCATGCTTCATGTTATTTAAGATGCATCCTGGGATATTGTCAGGATGCATCAATACAGTATTTTTATCTTTTGATAGCAGTTTTATTACTTGGTTTTGTGTGGTAGCTGGAGGTGATCCAGTTTCAAGTATATCTTGAGGGACAGATGGGGGAGAGTGTGGTAAAGTTAGAGTTAAATTTATCGGCTATTAGGTTCACTATATTTTTAGCCCCTATATTGATAACATCATTTACATCAGCTCAGTGCATTGCTGCATTATGCTTATGAGATTATGAACATAACTAAAAAAATGTCTCATGATGGTCTTTAGATTGGGTAGCTATTTTAACTAAAAACTTTTGGCTATGGTGGATTTTATTAACTTCCTGAGTTGTTTGTTTATTTCAGTGACTAGGGATGTAACATTCTCAAAATTACTCATTTTATTTTTGGTCAAAATTATTTTCCTTTTATTATAAAGCTTGTCAATATTATGGTTCACCATGTAGGTTTGTTTCTAGGGTTTGTCCTGCACTTGTTCCTACAGGGTGCAGCTGCATCTATTCAGCTGTTTACATGCTGGTATAGTGTGGCGGTGTACATTTCTGCATATTCAGTGGAGTTAACTAGGATGGGCATTGGAGCATGCCAATGTATCACACACACACACACACACACACACACACACACACACACACACACACACACACACACACACACACACACACACACTGTCTGTCTTTGAGGTGTAGCATGAGCTGCATGTTTTTCATCTTAGCAATTGGAAATAAATGATGTACTTCCCTTTCTAGGCACAAGTGAATATTTAAGCACTGTATTTAACATAAGTAACTTAATAATTCCTGACAATGGCTTATGTCAGCTCAAAAGCTCAAGAAATTGAAAAACTTATGCTGGTCCAATAAAAGATTTGACATGACATCTGTGTTCCACTGTCTTTGTGTTTTCTGCTAGTGGACCAACATAAAATTTCCTTAATTTTTTCCTTAGGAATGGGTAGTTTGTCTCTGTGAGGATATTGGATATTGTTATCTGTGCTAGCATTACTTACTGAAGTTTTTTATAAAATTGTAAATCACCCTGTTTTACATATGCCAGCATGACTAGCTATAATTTTGTAAATAGGTTTATGTTTTTGATTATCACTCTGATTTATGCAAGATGTTTGAATGTCAAACAGTATTCTTCTGGCTTGTAAAGAGAATTCTGAATGCAGGTTATGCCAGAGTCAGCTGACCTAGATGTGATGTCATTGTGTGCCAGGGCTGGGAGAATAGAATCTTCACAGCAGCTGTTTATTTACTTTTCAAATTCTGATATGAGAGAGTAGAATTCTTATAGCAGCTTCCTGTTTCTTTTAAAAATTTGCTATAAAAGCAGGTTCTGAGTCAGTTGTTCATTTTTCATTCAGTTATTGTTCAGTAATTATTTTCCAGAGTTGTTCAGCAGTAGTAGTCCAGTTGTTTCCAGAGTAGTTGTTCCAGTCATTGAGGACAGACAACAGCTTGAAGTATGGACATAATTTCTCATCTTACCTTGCAGAAGTAAGAGTATAATCTTGCCTTGCTAAAGTATTTAGATTAGATAGGGATAGTTAATCTTCAGATAGTCAGGGAACTACAATTAGATAATTAGAGGTTTTCTAAAATCAATGCAAGATCTATCCTACAGTATTATTTTTATATTTCCTATGTGTGTGAAACTCTGAGGTTTATGGGAATCAGTTATTCAGTATTTACATGTTTTAAATCATTTTATTTATTATTAAATGTTTTACTACCTCTCATTGTGACTGGTTATTAAGATAATATTTTAATAACTTGAGAGTGTTTATGCTTATTGTGATAACATCAGGTCCACTCTGAAAAGCCTTACTGCTTGAGATACATGCTACCATTTTTTTCAATAAATATTTTACCCAATATAATTGAACACCCCTTTTAAAGGGTATTGTGGTATTTGACTGGTGGTAGCCGTTACCCTGTAATTTGAGAAAAGAAACACAGCATGCCCTGGGGTGAAGAGGGCTTGTCACAGTCTCCATGACATTTCTAAATATATCTTGGGTGGAAGGAAGCTCTGCTTTCAGTTTTATTTTGAAGGAGACTGCTTTATGGTCAGAACTAACAGGCACGGTTAAATATCCCTAAATATGAACAATTACCTCTTACACCTCATTACTGCTACTTCTTCACTCACTTCCTTAATTCAATCAATTTCCCACCCCTGACTCTCTATCAAAATATATCATAACCATGTTTGTTTCTCTCAGTTCATATTGCAATTCCCATTTATATTATACTACCATACCTTTATAATTTCTCTAACTTGGCTAACATTTCCCTAAATATTAAATTATAGTCATATACATTGTCTCTATTCTTAACCAATGTTTTTTATCGCATTATTTTTGAAGATTATAAAGTTATTGTTCTTAAAATGTTTTTGTAATATTTTGGAGATTTTCTCCCTGGACCTCCACTGAAAATGGGTACCTACCCATTTAGACTTTCCCAGTAATCAAATGTCAATAAATAAATAAATGCTGAGTTTATTGGTAACTACAGTGTCATAGACCATGAACATCAAGGTATGGACATAACATAAATTTTTCCTTGAAAGGAAAACTTCTTAAGTTTTTTTCCTTAGTCATGATTTTTCTTTAGGTTATCATTGGACCAAAAGTTATAAAAAAAAGCTCTAAAATGTACATCAGAGAATGTAAACCACATAGCTTCTGGGGGCCTAGCAGCACCCAGACCAGCTTAATTACATTCTTTCCAATAATTCTCAGAGGGAAGAATGTCAGGAAAATAGGAGGACTGGGGTATGTGCAAAGTTGACAGTAGATAGCAGGGCGGGGAGTGTCATGGAATAATTTGCTTAGTGCTCTGTATCATCTACAGCTCCCTATGCAGTTACTGTATATGTCATTTAAAAATTACTACTTTTAGGTGTGGCTTGTTCAAGTGGGCTGTGTCTGTCCTCAGACAAGGGGTGTGTTTTCATTATGTAGGAGGTGTGGCTTATTTGTCAGGAAATGGAAAGATGCAAAGATAATAAAATGAATCTAAACTGTTTTTGTGCTGTTGTTCTACTGTTTCTACTGTCTGCAATATTTTCAAATAAAAGAAAAATTTGAAAAAAA
This sequence comes from Protopterus annectens, assembly GCF_019279795.1. Lineage (NCBI taxonomy): Eukaryota > Metazoa > Chordata > Ceratodontiformes > Protopteridae > Protopterus > Protopterus annectens. The sequence continues at coordinate 324,389,281 of NC_056728.1, forward strand.
AAGATGAATCTAAACTGCAGTAATAATTTTTTGTTCTCAGGCTAAATTCAAACTGCAAGCGTGGCTTTTTCAGTGCACATCCATGCCCAAGTATAAAAAATAACTTGTTTATTCATTTGATTATTTATTTAATTTATTTAATTATTGTTTTTTTTTTCTTTACCACTTGGGGAGCTCATTTAGGGTCCCTTTTTAGTCACAACCCGAGCCAATAGGAGTCACGTTATTTATAAGCATAAATATTAAACAGAAGTAAAAGTTTAGAAATGAACCAAAAGTAGTTAACTACAGTATATTTTTCCACATTAATATAGTATATATAGTATTACAGAAAATATATAAAACAAGGTTAGATCATGCAGGGGATATCAATACACTCAACAGTAAAGACAGTTTATTCAACATGCAAGGTAGACAGAAAACATATGCAGCTGAGTATAGCAATATTTGAAAAGTAATGTTTACATGACTGAAGCTTTCCGAAGTCAGACTGACCCCTGAACTTATGTCTTGTGACAGTGAATTTTCACTAGAAGGGCAATTTTTCAAAAACTATTTTTCATCTATTGCCATTGAAATGAAATTATATCTAATAGTACATTTTTTTTAATTAATTAGGGAGTAGGAAAAGATTTTACATTTAGTTTACTTCCTAGTGATGTGCAGTCGTTACTTATGAGGAGCTTGAAGATCAATGGATTTTAAAGGAAAAGCAGTCCTGAAGATAACAGGTAACCATTTATCCTTTGTACTTGTTAACCAGTGGCACATGTGTTGATAGACAGGTGAACAAAATGTAAGACTTTGTTTTTGGCCAACTAAAGAAAAGAAATGTGACAATGGAACCTTAATGAGGTGTTTGGTAAAGCATATTCTAGTCTAAGTCTGGACTCTTGACCAGGACATTCACTCTGTTTATTCAGCTCTGGATTTTGCTTTTCAATACTATATTCTTTCAACAACTCGGTAATTTTACTGCTTCTCTTTCTAGAGAGGATTACAATGGGCTGGACTAAACTCTGTTATATCCTGACAGAGCTTCTGTCTCATCATGGGAAACACAAAAGCATTTCCAGGCCAGCTGTTTCCCATGTCTGCTGTTAGGCACCCTCCTAATGCACTGTACCTGGTACAGCAGCATGATTTGTATTTGGTTATGCTAATTATCATCTCAGCTGCTTTACATTTAGAAAAGAAGTGTACATGTCGAAGCTGGAGGTACTGCTACAGCCTCTTAGTGCAAATCCATCAAACCTCAGCTGAATCAGAATATTTAGAACACGAACATCATGAAAAGGAATGGTGATATGATGCATGCTTGGAGAAGCCCAACATATACCTTAAATGTGTTTGTGTTGATTCAATGAATGAAGATGTAGCAAAGTTGTAACTGACTCATCTAGCACTTCCTACTGTTCCCCAATCTAGCACCTCCTCAAATCTAAGTTATAAAGTAAAAAAAAAAAAAAACAGTCTGGCATTCCAAGCCAGGTCCACCCCCTCCATACTTCCACTCCTCAATTATTCTTCCCCTCAAACAGCTTGCTACATTTGTAGCAATTGGCCTGCAAAAACTACCCACATGAAGCTTTGTACCAGTCTTCAGAAATTCTGGTACTGAAATTAATACAAGTACTACACTATTAATCAATCATTATTTCCTAGTTGCACCCCATAACACCTTGTGCTGGGGATGGCTGACTACTTCACTCCACTCTAGCTACTTTTCTATGATACAGTTCTCAGTGTATTCATAGATCCTTGATACCCTACTCCTATGGGACCTCAATATGCACATGGAGGGACATGTGGCCATTAGCTTTTTTGAAGTCTACATAGCAACTGAAGGTTGCCCATCCATTCATACAGCTTGCATTTGGCTAGAGTAAAGGAAATACTTTGCTTTCTGTATAGAGGAAGACAATTATGAACAAATGATATTTTATTTATGTTTTAGAAGAGATTCAGATCTCTTCAGCTGGTGTTTATTCCATGATTGGACTTGTGGATGTGCTGTAAATCAGAGAAGATAAGGTCTGCTGATACTCTATAGGTGAGGCAGAGATTACCTGTCAGTAGCTTGTATGATACTGAGAAGATGGCAAAGCTCTGAGATGGTGAAATGTGGCTTTTAGGATTTACATTCTCGATTTTCCCGATGAGAAAGTTTTGTGGTCATTCAAGTTGCATTAAGTGTTTGGAAAGGTACCTACTGAAGGGGGCATTATACTTAAGGATCATCCTCATAGGTGCTGAAAATAGTAAACTAGTCACATCCCTGGACCTAGATGATATACCCTTACTAATAAGTTGTGCAATGAAAAAGGACTTTCTTACAATAGCGGCTACATGATGATCAAAAGAGAGTTTGTTGTCCAAATAGATTCCCAGTTCCCTAACTACCAAATCAATTTTCAGGGGTGTGTTGTTGATGCAGTAGCAACAGAGAATGCCATCCTTGCTTAATTAGACTATTGAACATTTTTTGTCATTTAGTTTTAGTGCATGGTTATAATACCAGTTACCTGTGTGAGTAAGACCTTCTTTGAAGACTTTGGTGTCCTCTGAAGCATTTATTATGACACCAAGTTTAAAGTCATCAGCAAACTTGGCCAGCTCAAACCCTTTCATTAGCTTTGACCTCTGAGAAATAAATGTCAAAGAGGAGTGGCCTGAACATTAAACCCTGCAGTACATCACTAGTTATAGCCCTTTTGGAGGAGGTTGAGCCTGACCTCATGGGTTCTGTTTGTCATCCAGTTTGCTATCGAATGAGTTAAATAAGGATTGACATTTAGCTGGGAGAGTTTATCAACAATCCAGAAATCATATCTTACCTGAACAATTCAATGTTGGTTTGTCAATTATTATTTAACTGCTTGGTAAGTGAAACTGTATTGTAATTTATTTTTATTTTTTACCTCTCATTTTTTTACTGCTAAAATGAAGTATGACTAGGAACAATATTGAATAGGAGCTACTTCGCATTTGATATAAAAGGTGTCCGAGAATTGTGGTGCGACTGTCACATCTTGTACGATAAGTCAGATTGATGACTTTATGAATTACTTCCTTTTGTAAAAGGTTAGCCCCATGTACTTAATTTTTAGTTGTACACTATTTGTGTGACTTCATACTGCAGTGGTGGGGCTGCGGTAGCGTTGTTGCCTCACAGTAAGACGTTGTCCCATTCGATTCTCAGCTAGAGCGTCTTCTGTGTGGAGACATGCGTGAATGGGCGTACCTTTGTTGAAGGTTGTGCGTTAGAGCTGGCAACTCGGCACTTAAAAATCTACTGCCAATCATTAGCGGACCGGAGTTCTGCTGTGGCGACCCCTAACCAGGAAAAGCTGAAAGACACAACAACAACAACAACTATTTGTGTGACTTTCCCATAGAGTTTGACTTAAATTATTATTGTTTTATTTTCTTTCAACTCTGTGGTAACCGATTTTGATTACTCTTCTCTTTTAAAATTCTTTAATCAATTGCAGATGAAAATGGATTCCTTAAATGTGAATGTAATTAATGATTTGCTAAAGCACAAGTATCTTCCACAGTGCTATGTATATATAAAGATATCACCTGATAACATTGGTGACCTGTGTTAACTATGTTAAATTTGGATGATTTGCTTACAGTTAGTAGTAGTAAATCTAGACTTACTGATGATGAGTGCACTTGTGCAATTGGCACTGCTTGGCCAACTGTTGTCACATATATAAATGACCGGGCTGATGAGATAAATAATATTAGGCAAAGTGCAAATAGAACACATTTAGGAAAGGAAGCATTCTCTGCCAGGAAAGATAATTCAACCTCTGTTTAACTTGATACTACCAATGAAAACTTTGAAATTCAGGATGAAGATATTCAGCAATCTGTGAATTCAGAGCATAAAGAAAAAAATAATAAAAAAATCACAGGAAAGGAAGAAGTTCACAACAAATATCTAGGAAGAAAAATAAACTAATTATTATCTATAATGCAAAGGACACTGGTTTGTTATATAATATACAGATAACAGAGAATTATACCATTTTTCAATTAGAAAACATTCAGTCTACAAGAAAATGGCATCTATTTCCAACAGAGAAGGTATAAAAAAGGCAAGGTGCAGACTAAAGGGAAGAAACAAAAAATTAAATGTGGAAGGATTGAAGCACATTACTGAAAGAAAAAAGTGGAGAAATACCGAATATGACAACATAGTTCAGTCTGTAGAAGTACAGAGACAGCTGGATGAGAATCTTATGCTTACAAATGAAATAAGCAATGAAAACATTCACATTAATAAGTCTCATCATGATGAAAATCATTCCTTTGTAACAAATGATAGAGCAGGCATTACTGAATTAGAAGTGGGAGATTCTTTATCTAGTCAGAAATGATATACTAATACTTAATCAAAATGATACTGTTACCTAAAATCTTATTCATTGGCCAAGCTCTAATAATTCACCACCTGCCAAAATTAAACAGAAACCGAATAACTTAATACTCAATTTCCTTTGGTATCCCCTCCCCCCAAAAAACAAGAATGTCTCTTCTTTGGCACACCACAAGCTGGGATGAAGGAGGTATAGGGCTTCCAAATATTGATTTTTATTTAAACTTCACATTTATTAACATAGTGTTGCTTTGGAATAATATTTCTTATATATCAATATATGAAACCTTACATCTTAATAGCAACAGGACATTTCTTGAGCCATATACTCAAATACATACAAACATCTTTATATGGATTTTAAAAATATACATTCAAAGTAAAAGGTCAAAACTTGTTCTCACACCTCTTATAAACCAGATATTGCTGTTGTTTAAAAAGCTTATGTTTTCTATCAATTAATTAAGAATTTATTAATAATTATGTTTCCTATTGCTTACACAAATAAATGTTTGATCGCTTTTGATACTCAGAAAATGTTAGATTTTAAGAAGGGTGACCTATTATATTGGAATCAATTTCTCTCAGCTAATAAAAATAAGTTCTGCAGATTATTTTATCAGCAGATATAGTTTGCAAAATTGCAATTGGCTGGACTTTCAAACTTGTAAGGATTTTATACTTACTAAGCTTGTACCCTCATTGAGGCATACAATAAGAGTAACTTAAAAATCTGGGATTTTATCGCAACAAGTATTAATAGCTCACCCAAGAACACTTCAAACATATGTTATTTATAAAATTCTCAGAAATTATTTTAGCAAAATAGATGTTTCTTTTTGGAATTATTCAAGTGAAGGTAATAGATGTATTCTCAGAAAAAGATAAAAAACTTTGTTTACAGTCAGTGAAGGAATTTACATATTCCCTGTTCTGGAGTGTATACACATGGAAATTTTTACATAGATTTTTTTCACCCCACATAGACTAGCAATAATGTACAAGAGAGATGAAATGAAATGTTGGATATGTGGACACCCTGATGCTGACTGGATACATAATTGCAAAATAATTTCCCCATTTTTGGTTAGACGTTAAATATTTTTGTAAAGCTCTACAGAAAAACAATTGTATAATTTCTGACTCCCTTATCCTTTTCAGTGTTCCTGTTCCTGAAGTCATTCCTAAAAACCAAACATTTTTTCTATGGTCTGTCCTCTCTATAGCAAGAAAAATTGTTACTAAAAAAATGGAAGTCCCAATCTACTCCTATCTTTTTAGGCTTTAAATATCTTTGTAAAGCTCTATGGATTGGCAACTGTATAATTTCTGACTCCCTTATCCTTTTCAGTGTTCCTGTTCCTGAAGTCATTCCTAAAAAACAAACATTTTTACTATGGTCTATCCTCTCTATAGCAAGGAAAATTGTTACTAAAAATTGGAAGCTCCAATCTACTCCTGTCTTTAAAGTTGGGTTTATGCATGTTGTGAAATACATTTGTAAGAATGATATTGCTACTATAAAAGCAAGGAGTAACAACACAACTCATTATTTAATTGCTTGCACAAAATTGTCTAATCTGTTAGAGAAATATTAAGTGGTCTCCTATGTATATTGCTTTTTTAGTTGTTATGGACATTGTATATACTTTATTTGTTTTTTTCTTGTTACTATACTGTTAAGTTATTGTGTTATAAAATTAATAAAAATATTTTGAAAAAAAAATAAATGATATACTAGTAGTTGAAGATTCAATTATTAAACAAATTAATTCTCAAATTTGCGGAGAGGATAATGAATATCAATTAATAATACACTTGCCAGGAGCAAAATTATAGGATGTGAATAGGCCTTAGAAAGCCTTAATGTAAGGCTTTCATGGAGCTGTTTCTATTCACATTTGTACAATTGATTTCATCTTTAAGGACTGTCTTGACTAATAGTGGGGGATTTACAGCCCTGTTAGCATAGATTGTACAGGTATTAGGACATATTTTTCAGGCATGTGTGGACTTGTCAAGACAAGGAAAGAAATTTTTGCAGCAGATAGCAACAATTGCTATATTTGTGCTGGCCATTAATGCTAAGAACATTTGTAATATATATTTTTAAAACTGGAAAATTGCTACATTTCCACAAGATTGATGTTGTTATTGTTTGTAAAACATGGTTAAAGAACAATGAAGGGAAACCAGTTCTGTCAGAGTATAAATGTTTTTATTTTAACAGACATTCAAGGAAAAAAATCAGGTGGAGGTGTTAAAATATGGATTAAAGACTATTATAAGAACTGTGATTATTACATGGTCGATGATAATACCAATAACATAAACTGTGTACCTGTAGCTGTAAAGATAACTCTGAAATAGATAACAATTCTTGGAATATGTAGGCTGCCAAAGTGAAGTGCTGATGACCTAGAGGAATTCAAACATTTCTTGCATGAAACCCAGGAGTGAAAATAATAGTGGCTGGGGATTTTAATTTACCAGAAACAGACTGGAATAATATTGATTCAACAACATCAGTAAGGAATTATTTATAATGTATGTTCAGGAACAACAATTGCTTCAGGCTGTAACAAAACTTACCAGGGAACGGAACATACTGGACATTGTTTGTGCTCCTAAGGAAATAACTGTTACTTTATGCCAGATTTTACCACCATTGAAGTGAAGTAATCAATGGTATTATAAAAGTTAAATTACTGCAAGACAATTCAGCCAAACTGAAATCTATCCAGTGCATAGAAGGTTAATAACAGACTACATGGAAGCAAACCAGTCACTAAGTAAAACTATTTGGATTAGTGCCTTCAGTAGTATACTGCAGAAGGAATGTATCAAGTTTTGGAAGCAAAATAATAATAATAATAATAATAATAATAATAATAATAATAGTAATAATAATAATTGCCATCATGATGTAGGCACACAGAGTTAGGAGAATATATTTCTGTAACAGCAATATACTAAATTAAGATGAGAGACAAAAATATACGAAATGGAAACAAGGTTGAACTAGAACTTTGAAAATAGAAATAAACAGGCTGGACAGACAAATTAAACATTGTGTTAGATAAATTCAAGAAAAAAATGAAGAAAATATCTATAAAGATACTAAGCATAATAGGAAACCATGTTTTAGAGACATAAGATGTAATAGGAGTAAAGTCATACAAACTGATAAACTGTATGTAGATTCTAACATATATTCTCAAATGAAACAGATTTTAAATATATTTACAAAAATCTTATGCAAAACAATTTGTCTCCACAAAAAAGGTGATAAGGTGTCCTAGTAACATGCAAGTAACTATAGATACCAAAATTAAATTTTATTATACTGAAAAAGAACTTCAAAAAGAGGATCCAAACAAAACACAGGGAGGGGGTAGAATTAGTAATAATGACCAGAGAACATTTCAGCATGAATATGCAGTACCTCATTATTTGTTATTCTCTATGTCATTTAAGTATGTTATACCTATTTTTAAGGGAAAGGGGAATTTGACAAACCTAAAGCCATATAGACCCATAGGTTTCTTTTTATGTGGGAAAATAATGGAGAAGTTTGTTTCGGGTACAGTATTGTCAGAGTTGTAAAGGTTGGGACTTGAAACCATATATCAGCATGCATATGCTGAAAATAGTACCTGTAACAGGTTTACTTTTAAATACCAAATGGCCAAAATCCAGAAGACCAAATGCCTGAGACCAAAAGACCATAATCACATTATCTCCAAACCTCACAAGAATGAGAGCCGTTATACCAAAAGCCCAAGATACCAAAAAAACCTATGCTGACATGAGCTTCCCAAATAAAGTCCATCTGTGCTTGCAAACATGACTTCACCCCATGCACCCAGTAATGTAATCACAATGCAAAATGCACATATATATCTTTCCCGGATCTTTTATTGTCCTTCAATGTAAACATCATGTGTTACAAACAGTGCAATGTGCAGTAACCAAAAGTCTCAAACACAACATAACAACATTCCCCTTTCAATATGTCCATTACCCTTATAGCAATACAGCACCAACATCACATCTTCAAGAGTCTCGCAATAGCCTGCAGAAACTCAACAGAAGAGTAGTTATCTTTATTACCTAGGAAGCATTTGAATTGAGCATGCCTCTGTATAAGCTTCTTCTATTTAGGTGAAGGTGGACACCCTGCAGCTAGATGTGCCCGCAATTCCTCCAAGCAATTCTGTTCCCTAGCAAGAGCTGTCATAAACAAAGAAAAGCCCATAACTCGAACACCAAGTGCACATTTAAAGCAGTGATGACACTCTTCCATGGAGTTCTGGGTGCGTGGTAAAATATAGAGCATTCAGGTCTGATATGTTCCAAAGGATACAGGGTAAAGTGGAGGAAATCTAGTAAAGGCAGTTGTTCTTGTTGCAAATTTCCTCACTTTCCTTAGTACATACCAATGTGAGAAATATCTCAGTAAGTCTCTTCCTTCAGTAGGGAATGACTCCTTTAAGACATGAAAAGTGGGCAGTACTTCCATCTCAGGAAGGAATGCTAAAGCAACTAAACACTTTGCAGACAACTGAAATGTTCTGCATGAATTGTAAAATGATACTAGCCTGAGTTGTACTTTTCTCCAAACCTTCTGCCCAAATTGGAATAGACATCCTTATGAGACAGCCCCACTAATATTTAACCTGATACTTTTTATAGCTACGACTTTGAAATTGCACAACACAAACTGCAAATTAGTCTGAAAACCATTATCGGACAGCAAGTAGAAAACATAGTGCCACATCATATTATACACTCTCAATGACTTTTTTGACATAAGACAATATAATAATGACAATGACGTGCTGTATTCCCCATATTTTACTAGCCCATGGACACAGTACAATTTGTGACATGGTACACCCTTGAAGAAATACATACCATCCATTATCCAGATGGTAGCTCGGCTCAAGTCATATAAATTATTAACAGTGCAGACAACAATAATAGTATTGCCACTACATTCATCAAACATTTGCTTTTCAAGAAATACTCCCATCTGAAAGGGAAACTGACTTATATCTAATGTTTCCAATGTTAAATCGGGTACAGATCTCTCCTCAAACTGCTTGCAATGCACTCTACTTATTTGTTGCAATAAGGCTTTTCTAATAGGTAGGCTAGGAATGTATTCTAATGACACAGAGTTGATAGCATCATCTACTAGGATACAAGGTGTATCCCTTGAATTAGCTGCTTTGTGTTTTAAAGTGCCACACGTAGTATACTTTTGTACCTCAACAGGATCTCCTGCATTGTTATGAGGTACTGTTTTTAACAGTTTTTCACCTTCTGATAAGGAGAGTGTGACAGTCCTGCCTTTACATCCACCTGTATGCTTCAATTTACAGCACCGATATCTCCTGAGCTGTTTTCTTTCTAAATGGTACACATACCCATCAGTTAGCAGGACTTCCTTACATTTCTGTGACTGCACTCTGTGATACAACTCCCCAAGGGTTCCTGGGACTTCATAGCACATGTAAGCCATGTTAATGATGCAGTATGTTGTACGACGTATTAAAAGAGCAGACCTCTTTTTATATACTTCTGTCCTTTTCAGTCTTCATGTGGAGGGTTTCATTTAAGGGAGGCTGTATTCAGGAATGTGAGAATTGGGATTTTTGACTAACGGTATTGTGGGAGATCGCTCTTTTGATCTTGGGCATTTGATCTTTGGGATTTCGGCCGTTCAGTATTTAAAAGTAGACCCCCTATAACATAATAACAGCTATAGATGAAAAATTGTGCTATAATGTAATTTATATAGAATTAACCTCAGCCTTTGATAGAGTCATGCAAGAAACACTGATCAATAAATTAGAACTAAGTACTGATGTAATCTTGATAAGATGGATAGCTCCATGGCTTACAGATTGGATATGGCAAGTATCATATCACAATAGGACAGGTGAAATTCTAGGTTTCAGTCAGGGTGTCTCACTGGACTCTGTTCTAGTTCCATGCTTGTTTAGGTTACATCTTTTGGATCTATTCTTTTCATCTGAGCTGTTCTACAATCTGTATGCAAATGAGTTGAAAATTAATTACTTGATTTCATATGTTACAGATACGGCATATTTGCAAAATAATTGGCTAAATTGACCATTTAGGCACAGGAGAATAATGTACTGATAAATATATCAAAAAATAAGCATATGCGATTTGGGAGACATAGGTTGAAGGGTGAATATTTAATATAGCACACACTTGTTGAATTTTCAGATTAATTTCAGGGTTTGAGAATATGGGTAGATCTAACTTTGATTTTTTTCTCATCATATCAACCTATTCGCTGATGATAGTTTTAGAACTATAGGCTATATAAAAATATTAAGACTTTAGAAATCAGAAATAATGAAATCAATATTTGTAAGTTACATTAAACCAGAGCTAGAGTACTGAAAGATTATGAAAGATTAAAATATCTGGACTTGTACAGTGTCTCATATACATATTTAAGAGGAGACCTTATTTCCATACACGGGGCATTTAGAGTTTGGGCCTATCAAAAAGTAGTAGAGAATCATCATACAACCTATGTAGAAGATTCCATAGGAATGAGAAGTGTACTAATTGGTTCTTTGAGAGAGCAGCTGATGCATGTGATAGACTGCCAAATTATATGAAAGTAAGCTGTAGTTTATACATTTTTAAGAACAACTTGGACACATTTTGGGAATGACACTTTTGGTATTTTGGCAGGCTACAAGGGCATTATTGCCCATGCCTGAAATAACAGTATATATGTTTAACAATATCTGAGTCTGGAATTGTGTTGAATGTCTTTTCAAGGTTGAGATCATTGGTGTGCACTGACTTTCCCTCATCCATTGCTTCAGTAAACTTCTCAAAGAAGTTGTTATAAAGTAGTTTCTACTAAAAGGAAAATGGATATCTCTTTTCCTGAAGAGATTCAAGATTCTGTACCTTTACAGGAAGATGCAGGGACAGATACATATTTTCTTTTCTCCAATTTCTTATTCAGGCTCAGAGGAGAGCTCAGTTTCTGATTCTCCTTGTGGTTGGTTTCTTTATGATGCTATTGTTATGTTAGAATGTGACAGTGTTTTCAGTGGGAGAACACTGAGTTTTTTTCAGTCCCTCAGAAAATACTATTATGTTGTTACAGAAGGATTTTCCAGATTCGTAAGTTTATGGGAGATTACTAAGCTAACAGCTCAAGAGCTGTTACAAGCGGACCCAATATAAACCTATTTTACCCTGTATATGTCCACTAGAGGCAGGAGAAAGCATGGGCTTGTGTCTATGCCTTAGGTATTTTCACAGATTTTACAGATTGCCCCTATCCATGAGGGACATAGGCACCACCCTGGTATGAATTTATAGTTCTCCATCCATTGATCCTGACTAGTCTTGAAGAGGTCCAGGGTAGGACTCTGCTTTAAGTGAATAGGAAGCCTATTCCAAACTCTAGGAAATGTATCTATCTCACCAGAATGTTCTTTGTGACACACTGACTAAATTCATAACATGGGAATGGGTGACTCTCTTGCCGTTTGTCTTGTGGATATGCAGAAGCTCCATCAGGGCTAGATTTGTGAGTGCCTTATACGTCAGACATTGGTCTCCCTTAACAGTCAAGAGGAGACAGAGTAATGGGACAGGGCCTTCAGTCTATCCACGGTTATCTATTGTATTTTCGAAAGCCGAAAATGTCGAATTTGACATTGTCGACATGAGAATAGCGAAAATGCAGAACGTTGAACGGGTAAATGGAAATCTCCATAAGGGGAGATTTCCATTTTCTTCAATGTAGTGCAGTCTCGGAGTTGGTATATTTAAGTAGCGGGGAGTGTGGGGGTGCAGTATTTTCTTTGTGAGGAACCTTTGATTTCACTCCAGTTGTTGTAGGTGTCTCATCAAGTATATTTGAATTGGCTCTTTGTACTCAAGTACTGGTCTAATGAGGGTTGTGTACAGTGAGACTATAATCTCTCTGGATTTGGATGTCATACATTTGCTTCTAAGTTGTACCACATAAAATGATTTCTTTACCACTGTGGATACTCAATCATAAAAACTTAGGCTACTGTCTACTTGGGTATCCAGATCCCTTACCTCTGAGTCTGCTCTTAGGGGTGTGTTGTTAATGTTGTAGTTAGAAGGAGTATTTGATTTTCCAAAGGGCATATTAATGCATTTTTTCACATTTAGTTTCAGGATGTGGTTCAGATACAAATTATTTGCCTGGTTTAGACATTCCTGAAGGATACGTTTCTACATTGCTTGGGGGATTCAATGATTGCTCCTAGCTTGTAGTCCATTCTTCCTGCTCTGCCTGCTTTAATGGGTATGTGTTTTACTGCCTACAATTTTCCTGATAATTGGACAGTTGTTCCTAAAAAGGCAGATGGGATGTATAAAGTTCCTCAGTCTTTTACATTTTTGTACACTATTCCCAAACCTGAACCAGCAGCTGTAGCTCTAGTTGATCCTACTGATACTAAGCACTTAGTTAATTTCAGTCCTACTCATTCTAATTAGGATGGGAAAAGCTAATGACAGGTATGGATGAACAAAGTCTATTCTTTGGATTTCAAATGTTGGTTTTGTTTTTCAGAATTTTGAATTGCCAGACTCAAATGTTACATTTTGTTCTGATTAACTGAGAAATTATGAGGAATGCTTGAACTGCAGTTTCATCTTGTGAGGAAGCATTTACTTTGACTAACCTAATTTCTTCTACTGTAGAGGTCACTACTCCCTATTTACAATGTGTGTATGTCTCTGTTGATTCTTATTCCAGGGCTATAGCCACTGGTACTGTTTTGAGGAGATGGCTGCATTCTCGGAACATCCCAGATGATGTCAAAAATGAGACTTTAAATTCACCTTTGGATAGAGATATATTGTTTGGCTCCTCTGCTCCAGGAGTGATCAAAAGTATGATGAAATGAGCAAGCTGATCCAGGAAATTGGTTCAATTTTTCAGCTCTCCTTTTCAAAACTTTAGAAGGATTTTTCTATTTCATCCATTTTTGCAAAAAGCTGAATAAATAGTCTCAACAAAATACAGGTAAACAGATGTTTAAGAAGAAATGGCAAGGGGGTTCCAAAAAGAAGTCTTAAACCTCTCAAAACCAAGGAAAGTCTAACAGGTCTGAATGACTAGTCAAGATGTACTTGCCCTGATCATCAACTTTCTGAACCATCTTTGGTCCACAGGACCTCAAGTGGTTACAGACAATATCACAGTCATGTGGAACATCAACAAGCATGGGGGAACCAGGTCATACCCTCCTTTGCAGACCAGCCTTGTTAGCTTGGGATATAGCTTCACAGCACAATCACACTCTACAGGTATCCTTTGTTCTGTCAGATCAAGATTATGTGGCAGAGAAATTTAGCAGGATAAGGGCAGACCCTCACAACAGAAACTAGATTGGGGGGATCTTCCAACATTTGATCCATCTGTAGGGAGTTCCTCAAGTAGACTTCTTGCTCTCATCTCTGAACTATCAGCTGGCAGGATTCTGTTCCAGGACTCCATGTAAGAAGTCCTGGAAGACAAATGTTTTTATTTTCTTTGGACAGGAATATTTCTATATGCTTTTCTACTCTTTCTACAAATATCCAAGGTACTTCTGAAGATTCAGTAAGTCTCTCCCAAGATCATTGTGGTGACTACCTTCTGACCAGGCAACTGTGGCTCTCCCTTTGTTTTGGAAATGGCCAAGGGCAATTACCACAAGCTTCCTCACAAACTTGAACTACTCATACAAGAAGAGGAGAGTATGATACACCCTGACATCAATTAACTTCAGCTGACTGCCTGGATGATAGGGTCTTAGTTCCTTTTAGGCACATGTTTACTGAGGAAGTGCAGTAGACACTAATAGAGACAAGAAAGCCTGCTACTAGAAAATCATATATTAGTGAATGGAAAAGTTTGTTTAGGTGGTTCCAACAACTTAACCAGCACCCATTCAGGGCTAGCTGTTCTTTGCTTTTACAATATTTGTGGGTTACTATCCTATGACCTTTCTTATTTCTTTATCAAAGTTCATTTAATTGCCTTTTCAGCATTTCTACCCAATGATCCTCCTCTTTTAATGCATTCTCATGTCAAAACGTTCTTGAAAGGAGTTTTGCATAAGCGACTTTCTATAAAACCTGTGGCCCCTACTTAGGATCTTAATTTTGTGTTACAAAAGCTAACACTTGTTCAATTTGAACCAGCTAATCTGGCTGACTTAAGGTTCTTAACAACAAAAACAGTTTTACTGATTGCTCTGACCTTTGCAATAAGGTTATCTCAGTTATAAACTCTTATGGTGAGTCAACACTATCTCATTTTCCATAATGGTAGGGATTTTTTTGACATATATTTCTTATTTTATGCCTAAACTGGCATCTGAGTTTACTTTACATTAAAGTGTATGTTAAGCCAACCTATCCATCTCCCCTTTTTCTTTCCTGAACCTAAAAGTTAGGGAAGAAGGACACTACATACCTTGGATGTCCACAGACAAATCTAGTACTATTTTGACAGAACTAAATTGTTCATATCTTTGGATCAATTGTTAATTTCTTGAGAAGAAAATAAGGAAAGACAACTTTATCAAAACAGACTATTTTCATATGGTTGCCTTAGGCTATGTTTTATTATACTCATCATAACAAAATTATTCCAGGCAGGGTCAAGACCCACTCTACCAGCGCCTTGGCTTCATCTATGGCTTTTTGAAAAGGGCTGGATTCTAGAAGCTGCTACTTGGTCCTCTGTACCTCCTTTTACAAAGCACTGTAAGCTTGATTTCTTCTCTAGGTCTAGATCAGGTTTTGCAAGGATCATTTTCCAGGGGCTCTTGCACTCTTCTCCTTCCACCTCCCAAATGTAGTTAGCTATGGCAATCTACCCATATACCTAATGCTACTGCAGCAGTAATCATTCAGACAATTACTGCTATGATAAGTTTATCTAACACAACTGTACCTTCTTTACTTTTCATATCCTTTTCATTAATCATTGTACTTATCGATGTCATCAATCCTATCATTATGATTTTTCTTTCTGCTTACTGAATTCAGTATGTGTATTACTCTACGTGGCCTCAAAAATGGAAAATTTAAAAATGTAAATCTGCTTCCTCCCAATACATGTACCTTTGCTGTTGTTTTTCTTTTATGTATGTTTGCTTTTATGTGTGTTTGCATCAGCTTCAAAATACTATTGCACTTGAAGTGGTATGTGTGACTTATAAGCAAATATTTCAGCACATTTGTGTAGCTGTGGCTGTCATTGTAACTTTCTAAATATTGAACAGGTTGTTATATTTATCAAGGCATCAGAATCTGATGACATTTTTACACTAAGACTTGACATTTTTAAAGTGACTTTTGGTTTTCATACGCTATCATTTATACTTGTATACTCATTTTGTTGATTTTCTCACTGGTATTGTTACCTGTGATAGTCCAACTTTTCTCAGACATATTTTCCATTTAAGACTACATATATACATATGTGTATATAAATATATATATATATATATATATATATATATATATATATATATATATACTCTATTCACTTTATTGTGTCAGGCATCTTATTTCTATCTTTCATTCTGTCTCTTACATGTACTTTTGATTTGCCTGCTCTAGAAAATTGTTTAATATCTTGCATTTGCTACATATCTTTTCTTAGCTGGACACTGTCCTTTGTGCAGGAGCTGTCCTCTACAGGGTAAGACAGACTTGTAACTTATTTGTTGTTTCTAGCATTCACATTCATAATTTGTTTCATAGATTCATAGATTAGTACTAAGCTAACTGCCCTTGCGAGACATTTTAAGTCAAGCCAATTATCCCTTGTGAGATTCAAACCCTGCATATTGTGTTTGCAAGGCAAACACCTTAACCATTAGGCCACCCTCCCTACTTATTTTCCTGTTTTCTTCTTTAACAGATTGTTGGCACTTTCTAATGTGCTTATGCTTTTAGCTTACAAGTTTTTTCCATGATCTGATGAAGTCGTAGAACATTTTTAGTTTGCACGGAAGATATAACCTGTATATTGTCATACTGGTGACATCTGTGAGGTTTTCATTGATAGCTGCTTAATGTAGGTGTAGGCGGTAAAACAACCACTGTAGTGCTTGGTGTGGGTACTGAGGCATACTTTCCCACTTAGGTGTGATGCTCAGAGATACATTATGTTCTTATTATAGAAAGCTGTTTCTTCTCTACAGCTGTCCATGATAATGTCCCACATACCAGTTCCATATATATAAGTACTTTCATATATATGAGGCTGTGTAGAAAAATGAATCACTCTGATGTTCAGATAGATCATGGGGGGATTCAATAAGCATTTTGCACCATGTGCGCATGTAATTTAGATTCAGTAAGTGCCATATAGAGGGACACACCTCTGTGCAAAAAAGGAAAACACTGTGGCATGCTAATTACAACATAAGCAGCTGAATTGCCTGATAATCAACCAATCCAATATGGCAGAGCTATTCAACAAGGTATAAAGCATCCCTGTAGACCCCATGCCTTTTTTTCCCTGTGAATTCCAAAACTTTTGGAATACAGCCACAGAAAGTAGTCTACACAGACAGATTGTTAGGGGGTGCTCCTGCTTTAATTCATTTGTATGTGCTACAGGATGAAACCAATGCTGCTGATGCCGCTGCTGCTAATAGGCATAGGCTGAGAAGGAGAAGTGTTTTCAGGCCCTGTTCAACTTTTCACAACCTACATGATGTGGAAATTGTAGAGCACTACAGGTGGGCAGGGAGACACTACAGTAACTCTGCAATCTCTGCTGTTCTCACCTCAGAGCCAAAGACAACCAAGGGGAACCCATTCCAGTGAAATTGAAAGTATGTGTAGCCCTTAGAATCTTAGCTACAGGTACCCTCCAGAGACCAACAAGGGACATGCTGGAGGTGTCAAAGGCATCAGCATCCAGGATCCTCCACCAGTTCCTGAATGCTATGCTCCAACATGCCAGTGACCATATATATTTTCCCCATAGTACTGAGGAGAGGGGCAGAACTATGCAAGAGTTCTGCTGTGTAGCACACTACCCTGAAGTACTGGGTGCCATAGATTTCACACATAAAGAAATGAAGGCACCACCTGGGGAACAGGGTAGGCTCTACATAAACAGAAAGGGCTACCACTCTATTAACTGCCAAGTCATGAGTAATACCAAGAGAATCATCTTGAACATGTGTGCTGGCAATCCTAGCAGTTACCACAACTCAGATATCTGGCACACCTCCCAATTGTACCAGATGATTACTAGGGGGTATCCCACAGGGTCATTTATTGGGGGGATGCAGGCTATGCAATGGAACCATGGCTGATGAACCCATCAGAAATGCACACACACACACACACACACACACACACACACACACACACACACACACACACACACGGAAAAATGCCATAATAAGGTGCATGCTCAAACCAGAAATATCACAGCGTATTTGTTTGGGCTGCTGAAGTCATGGTTCCAGCGCCAAGACAAATCCAGGGGAGCCCTTCAGTACAATCCATGGACATGTACAGAAATATTCACAGTATGAGCGCTGCTATACAGCATAATGCTGAAGAAACAGCTTCAGCAGGATCAGCAAGGGGAAGGGGCAGACATCCCACCACCATGACCCAGGTCACCACAGACACAGGCAGATGAGGAGTGAGAGGGGAAACGATCAGCTGCTGTGAGTGTAGGCAGATGTAGGCATGCTCAGTATGCCCTTGCATTGGCTAAGAGACAATGCATAGCACACTCACTCAACACCTAGGGGCCTAAAACCTTCTTCACACTCAGACATTTATAGTAACATTGATGCCAATCAGCTTATGCAACATTACCTCCCCATGTATTGGCTGTGTACTACTTGCATCAGACAGAGTCAGCCCTGAACTAAAACTGTAGCAACTGCTGCATTTACAAGGTAAGTCCTGGACCTGGACTGCATTGTTTAATAATATGAATGTGTGGCATATCTTTGTAGGTCATTAGTTGGTATTGTCAGCAAGTAAAAGGTGGGAGAGTTGTACATAAATTACCTTAGCATGCTACAGCAGAGACTTATTTGACTTATATGTGTTATTACTAAGTAGTTGGTACCAGGCAT
The DNA here is from genome assembly GCF_019279795.1 of Protopterus annectens. Taxonomy (NCBI): domain Eukaryota; kingdom Metazoa; phylum Chordata; order Ceratodontiformes; family Protopteridae; genus Protopterus; species Protopterus annectens. The sequence goes on from NC_056728.1 coordinate 324,407,836, forward strand.
CAAAGATTCACACAGTCATACCTCACAAAAGTAATGATGAGCACTGCAGGCCCTCAGTTTAGCACCATACATTTGTACAGGAAAATCATTAGAGAGAGAAGTTAGAAAGTAACAATACAACTTGCAGTTTCTGACTTCATTGTCTTCACAAGATAATTCACCATAATGTTGGGAAAAGTGATGTTATCAACTGTCTAGCTGTCCAATGCCAATATAAGTCAAAGCTACAATTATCAGTTCAACATCACAAATGCAGATATACTAATCGCTACATTAGCTATGCACTTTGAGCATCAGACACAAAGCTTATGCATCCCTGAATCCAAAATATAAAAAAACAAGGATATGGCACAGTTATCATCACTTGCACAGGGTGTTGTGTGAGGGGAAGGAAGGCTAGGCTGACACAAAAGGTCAGTGAGTGTGTCTGAGTAAGAAAGAAAAGCAGGCAGACACATTTGGATAAACCAACACATGGCCAGTGAGACAATATGAGTATCTGTGTGTGTGTGTGTGTGTGTGTGTGTGTGTGTGTGTGTGTGTGTGTGTGTGTGTGTGTGTGTGTGTGTGTGTGTGTGTGTGTGTGTGTGTGTGTGTGTGTGTGTGTGTGTGTGTGTGTGTGTGTGTGTGTGTGTGTGTGTGTGTGTGTGTGTGTGTGTGTGTGTGTGTGTCTGTAGGGGTCCTTCAGGTGAAATTGGTGTGTGATTGTCTATATGAACACAGCCAAGCTCTGTGCTGGCTCTAAGTGTTGGTATGTCAAACAAGTGTGGGTCATGCATGGTAGAGGTGGTAGTTCATCATTGTTGTCTCTAACCACGAGAACTGGTTCTGCCAGGAGTTGCACTGGCATGCCCACACCCATGGTGAGATGCAGTACTACTAACTAAATGTGACTGATGTCTGCTGGATGGGTCCCTTTATGGGGATTCCCAGGATCACGCTGCCTTGGCCTGCCATGTCTGGGTGTGGACAGTACACTCACTGGAAGCACTACTATTATAGAAGCATGATCAGTCATGGCCATGTTGGCTGACAGTAGATGATGTGGCTGACCTGCAGCCATAAGGATGCCACTCCCCTCCCAACAGACATTCCATGATAGACACCCCTCGGTCCATCACAGACACCCCTTGGTCTATTGTGCAATTTATCCAATACATAGAATCAGCAACATAGTGGAGGCAGTCATGCACGTCAGAGCATTTGTCTGGAGCACCTATGGGAAGATGGCTGTGGCACCATGATAGCCCTAAACATACACTGAATAGCATGGGAAGAGACACCTGTACCAGGTGGTGGAGGGATAGAAGGTCCCCATTGAGCACCTCTATCAACCCTCCTGCACGGCACCTTGCATACACATTGGCTATGCACAGAGTCAACAGGCACTGAGGCCACAGTAGCCACACTTCCTTGATCAATGGCCTCACCCTCCACCTGCCCAATATCTGAGGGGCCTCTGGAATGGGTAGGCATATACCTACTGGCTATGTCTGGTGGAGTTGCAGGGGATGGCTGTATGTCAACCTCAGTGGCAGATTAAACCTCTGCACCAATTAACTATGCCTCATTTTGGCAACCATCATCATCAGAGTCTGCTGATACACTGGCATCAGGTGGTAGAGGGCCCACAATCTAATTCTCATGATCACCTGTGATAAAAAGCAATCACCACAGGAAAAAATGAATACCTACACTACTATAGTCCAATATAGACTAACAAAGTAGCAGTGCTGCCACTATTACAAATAGTACAGCAATACACACAACATGCCTGACATCAATAGCACACACTAAAATATTTCCTTACATTGCTCAGCAGTACTGACTGTGACGGTCTCTACTCCAGGCCAGTAATCAACAAGCCTCAATCCTCACCCCTGACACCAGAGAGGGATGGCCACTAGAAAAATAAATGGATACAAACAGTATTTTCAGATGCAGCTCTCTGCACCAAGCACAATTTCTCTTAAGAGCACAGAGAGTACACTCAAGACATGGGGCTGGACAGTGTCTCTCTCTATCCAGGCCCCAAACAAGACTCCACATTGACCACTTTAGAGCTCTGTATCCCTGTTCCAAGTATCATATGCACACACACACACACACACACACACACACACACACACACACATAGACACACACACGTGCGCATGCACACGCATACCTAGTAAAGGCTGGCACAGATTTACCAGCTGTGCCCCCTCTGCCTAGACTATAAGGTAATTACGCTGCCAACAGTCAACTACTCTAAGGCTTTTACAATGGTACCCAATTAGACTGAGTAAAATTAGTACTAATACAAATGGTAGAGTTTGACCAATGCAACAAGGCTTTCAGGAGCAGCCACATGTCACTAAAATAAGCATAAGTACTCTTAAGATGTTAAAAGTATTCTCTAAAAGGCTAGCCAGAATGAAAGGTATAGAAATATTTAATAATAAATAATAAAATAGAAACACGAGAATACTGAATATCTAGTTACAATAAGCACAAAGTTTCAATCACAGGAGTTGTAAAAAAATAAGGCAGTTGGATAGATTCACACAGATGCAGAAAAACAAAACTTAACTAATCTCACTATATTTTCCTGACTGACTAAAGAATTAATGTTCTCTAGTTAAGTTACTTACTGCAGCATAGCAACAATGATGAGTGTTAAGTTTTTTACTACAGCAAGGGAAGATGAGATGTGTGGTTGTGTGAGATGTCTATGAGAGATCTTTCCTGTCAGGTTCTAAAAGGCAAGGTGCTGCTGTGAGAGTTTCACCGTATCTCTCACTAACATCTAAAGAATCATTTCAGTGCTGGTTATAGAATGACATCACATCTGTTCACCTGACTCTTGTACAATACACACCCAGAGCTTTGCTAAGATCTGATGCAGCATCTGAAAGCTACAAAATGATTTCAAAAACTTCCACCCCTCCAGGGTAGCAATTAATTCACCCCTAAGAACAGTACAGAAAGATTCCTAGTCCTGGTTCCCCAGGCATTTTTGTCTCTGGCTGCAATCAGGCCTGTAAGATAAATCTTTATGGCCGTAACCAACCCATTTAATTATTTTTAACCTATTTTTCAAAATTACTAGACTGAGATTAACCTCTTCTCTTCCCCTCCAGAATTCTCTGTTAAAACATATACTTTTAATCGGTTATAAAAATGCTGCCAGACATACATGTATACCTATTTTCTGTCCAGCAGGACACACTGTTGATGCATTTTTAACACAAGCAACTTTACAAGTTCATTGTTAACACAAGCATCTGTACACATCAGAGTGATAGTCAAATGACATAAAATTATTTACAATACTTCAGCTAGCTATGCTGTCATATATTACACATGCACTGCCCTACTCTCCCTGGCACAGATGGCACTACCTCATATCATCACACTGACATAAAAATGTTATCATCTGTAGATGAAATACTTCTCTACTTCCCATATGGTTCTGGAAGAAGTTAAGCAAGAGGTCAGGGCAATGTCATCACAATTAACAGTAACACAGGGGGTAATAATATTACCTCATTATATGTCCATTAGCTATACTTTCAACAAGAATGTGGTTGACAACTGCAACCTAAGCTAATAGGTGTAGCAATCTTCAATCCCCACCAAAAAGACATGTGACACAAAAGTAACGTATTGCTTTGAATTGTTTTCTATACAACAGTATTCAACTGTTGAGATATCAAAGCCTACCTGGAAGCTCCTCCTGAGACATGCTTGCTGTCTCTGAAACTATTTCTCCAACACCCATCACATGCTGTAATGCACTCTCCTCAGAGCTGTCTGGATCCATGATATTGGCCAGGAGCTCTTCATTGGGTGTTAGTGGTGGTTCCCTAGCAGCACCTCCCCTTGTAACCATCTGTTCATGGCCCCCTACAGCTGCTCTCCTCCATGTAGATCTGATCATGTCAGTGGCCCTATAGAGCACCTGCTTGTATGTCCTGCCATGGCTACACATGACATTTGGATCATATACTGTCTGTTGCCAAATTTGAATCTTACGTACCATATTGCTCAGTCCCCTTTCCAGCAGAAAAGCACTATGTTGTCTAAAAGCATCATCTGCAATCTGGTTCTTAGCTTCAGAGAAGAGGGTCTTCAAGGATTGACACACTTGGGTGTCATACCTTTATATGACCTAAAAGACAACAGATGGATAATACACTAAAGTATCACATAACTACTAAATATTTGTTTCAAGATAAAACAGAAAAGGTAGCCACTCAGTATTACCCTGGAGAAACATACAACACTCTACTGAGGTAATTATGAACACTAGGCAGGTTACAAAACAAGGAAAGTAACCAAGCAACATATCCATGTTTATGGTGTAACAATAACTCACCTTTGCTCCCCCCAAAATAACAGTCAATCCTTGCTTGTGCCATAAAAGTAACTCATCTTTGCTCCCCTAGAAAAAGAACAGGAAAATTACACATTTTGCTAACAAACCATCTTTGAAATGCTAAAGTGTTATCAAATTAACTGTCCCTGAAATATTTGCATATATTTATCACACAGTATTCCATTTTTATGTATTGGCAATCATGTATACCTCTGAAATAGTACGACAAACATGACCATGCCTTCAGTGCACTTCCAGCTAATGCATACAGATAAAAGTGTAAAGTCTTTGCTTCAGATTTTTTTTAAATACATTCCAGCATATGCAATATATAGTTGGCAAAATGGAAGCATACCTTCTGAAGTTCAGTACTCCTCTCTGCAGATATATCCTGAAGTAATAGCTTATGTGCAGTCTTCCCAACATAAACAAGTCTCCTCACCATCAATTTGCCTAGCTACATGGTTGTCTTTTTATATGGTGTAGATTCAGGGCTGTAAGCATGATGAATATGCAAATGAGGTGTGAACTCATTAGAATTGCTGAATTCCAAATACTTGCATTCATGTGGGAGATGTAAATGTAGTGCAGGCACTCCCTCAGTGTTTGGTTTTAATGGATTGCAACTGTAAATGATTAGTGGCTGGGAGAAGGAAACCACAACAGCACTGCAGGCTGCCTTACTTCCACTGGTTCTGTCAGGTTAGATCTACAAAGTGTTAGATGTAATGTTGAAAATGTAAGTAAACAGCACACAATTCACAGGTTGTGTTCCTTAATATCCAACCTGGCCTTCATTTTTCGGCAACTGCATATGATATTATTTCCACTTAATATCCTCACACATTTTAAGACCAATGATATATAATGGCTTACACATTGCATGTCTTAGATTACTAGTCAGATAAATGAATAATGGCCAACAAACAGAAATGTAAGGCAAAGCTATATATTTGGAAGCAGTAATCATGACAGGTTGTGTGATCACTATGTGCACTACATCCAAAAATAATAAATGTACAAATAACACTTGTATGGTTTGATATAACTATAGATGCTGTTGCAGTTAGTTGTGTGCAGATTGAGATCTATTCTTTGCTGCAAAGCTGTTTGTGTGACAAACAGGGATAAGGTACCCATCCTGTGTTCTGAAGGTGCATTGGAGTGCGAGTTGAAATCCAGATCTATGTAGACATACCTGATCGGAGTCATCATTTTCTTTTGTGTATGTCATACATTGATTTTCTTCATTTCAACTACTTGCTCTTTTTTTTGTTTTTCTCCTCTTCTGTCTGTTAGTCTATTTTTTTTGGGGGGGGTGTAGTGTTTGCATGATGTGGCGCTTAGTGTAATTACGGGAATGGAGAAAATGTATGCTAGGTCTGGCAGTGTGCAAACTGGACAACTGGATTCCAAAGAAGCAGACAGGACACAGACAGCCAAAAATAGAAAACAGATGCATTTAATTAATGCTACTGGAGATTGCGCAAATCTGCTAAGTGGCATTCGGTGGCAGTTAACAACAAAAACCTTAAGAATGATTAGTAAAATTGGAAATGTCATGTAACTAGTCCTGTTGCAGCAGGTGTAAGTGTAGGCTTGTAGTACAGATGATCCTGGGTTCTAGTACATGATGTGCAACCTTTTTTTCACTATTGTGACATTACAGTCTATAACAATGAACTGAAACATAGATAAATGTTATTTAAATCTTCTTGTGGCAAAAGGTGTAAGTGTAGGACTGCCATGCACATGGTCCTTAATTCGAATGCAGGATATTCCATACTCTTTTACTGTTGCTCCATTTCTCATTATAATCACTCTCACTTATAAAACTTAAGATAGTGGAGCTGATATTAATTATATGTATGAGGTCTGAAGCAGTACTATTGTGTCAGTTTATTTACTTATTTATCTATGTATCACCACATTTATCAGATGTATGACTGTGGATGTACTGTCTACTATATTCTTTTAAGTATAATTTTGCTGTCTGGACTGGCATGGCCTTCACATTTGCCTATCACACATACACAACTGCCTATACATCCAATAACCTTGTAATTTTAATTGCAATTATGTAATGCCTCACTGCTGCTCTCTGCTTACCATCACACAAATGGATTGCTCGGGAGTGCACACTGCCAAGCACCTCATTTGCACAATGGTAAGCGGAATGCAACAATTTCAAACAGGGTGCATGTTCCCAGTAAATGCAATAACAGGAATTAGTGAGAAAGCACCAGTCTCCATTGCTCTAGATCCATGGCAGACATGGCAGGTATCTGTGTGGAAGGTGCCAGGTTTAGGGCACATAGGTTGGATGTCCAGGAGTCCAAGATTTTTATTGGATTTCTACATAAGAACCACATTGACAGACTTCTACAGGGGACTATTCAGGCTCCCAGTAAAAGTCAGAGGCTTGGGATAGTTTAGCCTGGGCTGTATCTGGTGCCACCAGTATCCTGCACACTGGACAGCGATGTAGGCATCATTATAATGACCTAGAGAGGAGGAAGAGGGATACTCTTGGCTGTTGAATCAAGGAATGTAGGCCAGAGGACATTACACACTTGTGTAAGTATCATCTACAGAGAGTACTTGTAAGACTTAGAAAGCTGAATATAAACAAAACTGGTATTCATAATGGTCTTCAGTTCTGTTCTGTTTTTTCCACAGCTGCCAGTGACCATGAGTGCAATGTCCAATTCTATGGGGCTAGATTGGTGAGGATGAGTGAAGCATGTGGTATGTATGCAGCATAATAGTAGTGCTATTCAAGCACTGAAATTCAAAGACAGCTTTTTTGGTAAGTTATACAGTTGTATCAAATTGAGCATGCATATCTCAACTGTAAAAGCAAATATGCATGCATTAGCAGCAGCAGTTGTCGCCTCACAGCAAGAGGTTCTCCCGTTTGATTCTCGGTTGGAGCACCTTCTGTTTGGCGTCTGCATGTCCTCCCCGCAGTCAAGGGGCATTGGAAAGACATGCGTGAATGGGCGTGCCTTCATTGAAGGTTGGGCATCGGGCTGGCACCTCCGCACCGTAAAAATCAACTGCCAATCATTAGCAGACCAGAGTTCCACTGTGGCGACCCCTAACCGGGAAAAGTCAAAAGAAAACACACACAGTCTGTAGCACAAACCAAGACTGCAATATTAGACTTTAGTTGGAGGTTGTATGTTCAAAAAACACACTTCCCAACTATATAATACGGTTAATTCATCAATAATATTTAAATTAAATTAAATTAAAGCCTCTATATCAGTGTCACAAATGCCCTGCTGTAAACTGCAGTCTGTATAATTGGAACATGCACATGGGCAATATATGCACATGTCAAGGTTTACTTGCTAAAATCTTTAGTACAGTGCATATGTCTTAAGAGGTGGTAGTATTAATTGTAAAAGTTAAGGTAATAGGGTCAAATAATTGTATTAATGCATTAATGCATTGTATGTCACATATGAAGGTACTAATTTAATCTTTTTTTTCTCTCATCCCAGCCGTTATTTCTCTTTTTTTATTTTATTTTTATTTTATTTCCTGTTATCTATTAAAAAATATTTTTGTCATTTTATTTTATTTTATGCATATTTTTTTTTATTTTAGTGTTATTTTTGTACAAAATTAATTTTATTTTGTTTCATATTATTTTATTTTCTTTTTTTAATTTTATTATGTGTCGTCAAAATTTGTCCATGTCATTCATGTGTGCCACATCACTAAATGCTCCACAGCACAGCAGGGTAGGGCTGTCCGACAAGATCCTCTTGCCCCTATCCATTGGCTCCAGCACCGATGCCCAGCACGTCTGGTAGCTAACCTGACAGCACTGCCTCTGCTGTCTGTGCACTGCCTGCATCCTCAGATAGGCCAGCCCCAGAGGCTGGTCCAGTGGTACCCTCTGGGAGCAGGGGCGGAGATGATGATTTTATTTCCCACACTGAGTTGCCTGGGATGGTGCATAGGGTTGTGTCCTGCACCATTGGTGCTCACCTACAATGATTGGAGAGGCCTCTCTCCCTCATTTTGTGGAGTGCTAGGAGGAGGAGACATCAAGCACACCAGACAGTGGCAGAGTGAGAGGACAGTAATGACAGTCCAGTGGGTGAGGACTCAATTCTCACTGTCACCCAGCTTGATGACCATGGGTTTGGGATGTCCCCACCCTCACCCCAATCATGGTGTCCTTCAAACTTTTGTGTCCATTATTGTCCCTGTCTCTTGTCTTGTTTGTCTTGTCTGTCTGCAATTGCTTCCTTACCTACCCAACTTCCCTTACCCAGACATCCCTACGTCTCTTCCCCAACATTCCTCTCTCTCAAGGAGAAAAACTAATGGGCACCTACCCCCCTTCCCCCAAAGAAATTGTCCCATACATAACTCTCCATTTTGCATACATATCTTCTTAACACACTTGATTCAGTCCAGTTGGCTATACAAAATGATTGTGTCATGTTCTCTTCTCTTTCTGGAGGTGACAGTCCAAATTCAGTTAATGTTTTTCACATATGTTCACTTTATACTGTTAAAGGAATGGATAGCTATGGTTCTTTCCTATCTCACTCCTGCATGTTCTTGCCCTACTTTCCCTTTGTTCTTTCCCCTGCTTGCACCCCATTTCACCACTGTCCTATCTAACACACTTCTCCTCTTTAATGCATTTTTGTATAAAGGTACATATTGCACACCAATGTGCAGCAATGTTGAATGGCAGCAATGCATTTATATGTATTTAAAAGTATTATATGAACTTGTAAAGGTATTATATACACCTGTATTCAAACTAAGTACCATCTGGCCCAAAAAACAAAAGTATCAATGCATTAGCATTTGCTGTCACAGAGTTAGTTAAGCAGCAAGTATATTGCATAGACTCACTACTAACTGGCAGACTTTAGCAATGTGGCTTGCATTTGTGTACTGCTTAGCTATGCACAAACGTGTATCTGACATGTGTATACATTCGGCTAATTGTTGCACAAACCTGCTGCTCACTGCACTATGGAAATGTACATATTATGCTGTTTACTGTCCAGTCCCTGTGTATGACATGAAATTACATGCAAAATCATTACAAACAGAGGGCCCTATTTAACAATATGTCACTTATGTACAATACAGCAATGTGTTGCTACCTCACAAGCACTGCAACCCTGGTGTTTCACTACTTTTTCAACACATATATCAACCACAGTAGAAAAATCAAATATCAAATGTCGTGTGCTGTGCAATGCACATCACTCTGATAACATGCAGAATTACAACTATTGACCCATATGCCTAAAAGGCCTTATCTGCAAGACTAGGGAAGAAATCAGCATGGACCATATCCACAGGGATATAGGTGACCTTCATCACACCTTACCCAACCCATTTTGTTTTTGTCAGGGGGACAGCCTGCTTTTTGAACTTTGTGGATTTCTTGGATATTGACCCCAAAGACTTGGAAGAGGGCTAACAGGACATACCACCTATGTTCAGTTATCTAAGGCCTTTGACACTATCCTCCAGTCATGTCTCATAGTGAAGATCTCACATGTGGGAATTAAGCCATACAATAGTAGGGGATAGGCAAATGGTTTACTGACAGAACACACACTCTCAAAGTTGGGGAATGCACTTCCAGCACTAGCCACTTACCATTAGAATTCCACAAGGATCTGTGCTGGGCCCTCAACTGTTTGCAAGCTACATCCCTGAGGCACAGGCAATGGTAGACAGCCTGTGGTTTACAAAGCTTGTGGATGACTGGTAACTGGATGGACTAATATAGAGCACCCCCAATGATGGTAACATATTGCAGAAGGAGCTGCCACACACAAATGTTTGGTGCCAAACCCATGGACTGAACCTTAAAGCATAAATGCCTGTTTGTCACCTTTGACAATGAAGTACCCCTGCAAATTGTGACATACATACCACCCCTCTAAGCTCAGACACAATGTTGTGAGACTTGGGAACACATGTTGATAGTAAGCTACACTTTACTCACTGTGTCCATAGTGGTGACACACACATTGTGCATTGTGTACATCATACATATGGACATCACATTCATGACCAGGGTGGTAATACCGCTTGTGTACTCTACCCTTACCAGATCACTAATTGAGTACAATGCTCCCTTCTGTCTGTCTCACCAGACACCTGTGGCAACTGGAGAAGGCACAGGGTTGTGCCTAGGAGACTCCAGGGCCTCCAAATATGACATACATAGAAAGAATGAATGACCTGTCACTGTACTCAGCATCATGCAGGATGATGAGAGGTGACTTATGCCTGCCTTACAGAGCAATCTCAGATCCTGCCCTACTGGAAATGCTGGACATCTGAAAATCAAATGGGACAAGAATAGCTTGGTGCAGGGTTCTCCGCCTAGCCTGTGACATAAGCAGTACATGCTGGGGAGACAGATATATCACCCAATGACTCACTCCCCTCTGTAATAGGCTCCCTCTGCATGTGAAGCAGTGCTCCCCAATGACCCTGTTCAAGCACAACCTTGATTACTGTTTGGGTGATTGTTAAGTTACCTCTGGGGTGGCACCTATGTCCCTTAAGTACAGGGCCACTTGATGCGCCTCACAAAATCACTCTGCTAACAACAAACATTCAACTATGCTCAATAAGGGAACTTGTGTTTTACACAGCTAGGCTTCTAAACACCATAGGGCCATTAGGCTAGTAGTATCCTATGAACCTATGAAGCTATGAGACTATGCTGGCCTCCCAAAATGTTGTCTCCCACATGGCCTGCTGATGTCACATCTATAGAGAGCATTTTACACCAGTATGTGGGACAGTGTTATACTCAGCTCAACAGATACTGATGATGTCTTGATTTATAAAGTGTTGTCTGTGCAGCTAGAAGTCAAACTTGATCTGTGGCACTGGCATAAATTACTAGTTTATGTAGTCTGTTTACTTAGATAAGAAGAGGTTCTATTCTCACTGCAGTCAACAGGGTTTGTGTGTGACCACATACTTTAGCCTGAACTGTCGAGAAATGGGGTCCATACAGTGAAGGGCCAAGCAAAGATCCTTGGAGTTTGCCAATTGTGAAAGCTGTATTGGTACAAGTTGATTCACCAACCTTCACAGTATGTGTTCTATCAGTGAGCTAATTGGTTATCCATCTATTGAAGTAATGGTTAATCCCCAGCTGGGAAAGTTTCTGAATGATATCTGCATGGGGGATTGTGTCAAAACCCTAGGTGAGATCACAATAGACAGTATGTATTGTCTTACCTTCATCCAGCCCTATCACATGGCAGCAATGGCCTGTGACAGCATCAGAGATTGCCTTCGGCATGACTTAGCATATACACCTTCCTGATATGGTTGATTACACACTTCAACACAGTCTCTACACAGGCTATATTCCCATACAGGGCGTACATCACCATGATTCCATCTAAGAAGAGGGAACAGCACCTGGCATAAATTACATGTGATTATGGACCTCTTCTACATGTACACTAATAGTCATATTATGGCTATGTGTAACAGACCTGTGTGAGTTGTTAATGCTACATAATTTCTATTACATCTGATAGATGTCTTCAAACAGGTCATCTAGGCCATGTATGATGACAACAGTATCATCTTGTGGAACTTTACCAGGTTAAGGCATTTGACATAAATACACATTGAGGTATTCATTCAGCAGTGTCACATGTGGCCATAAACAGCTATATCACCAAATGAGTAGACCAGTGTTATCACATAAGTGGCATCTCACTATGCTGAAATGTGTGATGTGACCTATATCTCAGGTCAGCTGAGCTAGTCCATACATCAGGATTATCTGCTAAGCCCTTTATTGTCCATTAGTTAAGTGATGGACATCACAGTTGACATACACATGCTCTGTCCACACAGTTGCCTGAAGGACTACAGAACGTAGGCAATCATTTACTCGAGCTGTGATATTATTATAATACAGACAGTAGCAACACATAACAAACAGTGCTGCCACAGGCATGACAACACCTGCATTGACAAGACACATGAGGGGATTTGTTAATTCAGGAAACAAACACACCACCCCGGTATAATGTAGACATCACACCCTATAATCAGACCAATAGGTATGTGACCCATGTGCTGGGGTACATGAGAGGTGGTATAGCCACCAGCATGTGGTCGCAGTGCTGACTACTCCCTTGAATGTAACACAAGTACTGGGTATGTGAAGGATATCCGCATCTGAGGCCATAATACCTTCACGGTTCCCAGCCTTCGTCACACTAATAACTGTGTACATACACCCTTCTTTGTGTACCTCCTGACACATCTTCCAGTGATGTGCAAGGAAAGTATAACACTTTTTTCATAGTGAGCTGTCACACAGCTTATTAGCCATACCTAGGTATTCTTTCTGTGGAATATACATGACTGTCTGATGGTGTGAAACACCAATCAAGTTGTTACACCAGATGCATGTGTGCTACCTGTTCTGCTTATGCACACACTACATACATAAGTGTCTGACAATAGTAATGGCATGTATATCATTCATGACAGTGTGGAGTGTGCCATATATATATATATATATATATATATATATATATATGTATATACACACACACACACACACACACACACACACACACACACACACACACACACACACCATGCACAGAGCTCAACTAGCCTTTATTGCCCATACTGTTATATCCAGGTATAGCAGTGTCCCTCCTAACACCTCCAGCAAATGTTAGAGTGCCAGCACGGTGTGTGTGGTTACCCTCATAAAGTGTGGCTGTATCATAATATAATCAGACCCCTCTTACCTGAATGACATCTACACTAATCACTGCATAAGTCTTTTTGTTATATTTCTCTATTCTAGTGATATTTCTCATGTGAAAACATACATTACATCATTGCCTGTCTGTACTTCCTTATCGCTTACCTAAAATAATAAATAAATAAATAAATAAAAGAGAGAGAGAGAAATCTTGCATATAATGACACCACTTATCTGTGTCATCTTGTGTATAATCACATCACTTTTCTGTATTATTATCTTGCACATAATGATATCACTTTCTGTTTTATCAGTTTACTCAGAGATTGTAAATACCTCTGTCATGTATGTAACTTGTCTACCTTTTTCTATTGCTATGTTATTATCTACAACTTGTCTTGGGGCTTTTCTCCCCAGGTCTCCTCTGAAAATGGGTCCCTGGCCCAGTCGGACACTACCCAGTAAACAAATGTCAATAAATAAATAATTAAACAAATAAAAGCTGTTCAAGTGTGTGTGTATGTGTGTGTGTGTGTGTGTGTGTGTGTGTGTGTGTGTGTGTGTGTGTGTGTGTGTGTGTGTGTGTGTATGTGTGTGTGTGTGTGTATGTGTGCAGACATCTCTTATCACTCTAAATCATGTATGTAATGTCAGAGGCATGGGAATACTGGTGGTGTTATTCTCATATTGTCCATGATTGTGGCTGGTTCTTGTAATGTTCTCAATGAGCCTTTACCTGTGCCCACCTTGCTGGAGACCTCTGCTGGGAGTGCACTCATATTCAGACATATCAGTTTGCACAGCTTCACAATATGCACCTTACCACAATTTATGACAGATCCCTGATAAATGTCCTCTGCATTATTCATGCAAGGGTGCTTATTTCACAGAAACATCCTCCCCATTGTTATGTCATCTTGTATGACAGTCATATAAAACACAGTTTGACTGTACAGACACTACTGTACCATATAGATATGTGACTGAGGTTGCTGTTACAACCTTCTTCTATCGACATGCCCTCCTCCGCTGTACATTAGGGAGTTTCACCTGTCCTCTTTCCCCATGTTCATTCCTACAATTCATGTGTGTGTCCCTATTCAATGCACACATTACCTCCTGAGTGTTCATTTTACATGACAGTCCATGGCCTGTTACAGATAACTTACACAGCTTCAGTACACAATGCCATGAATGGGAAATCACATTACTCTGTAATGTAGTTACACTGTCCTGCACTGTGTTTGGACCATATACTTCACATTCATACTTCTTACCTGTCCAGATATTCCCAGGATGTCCAGATATTTTCCTTATCAAATGTGTGGCTTTCTGCCGTATCACTGGGATGATCACAGGACTAATGTGAGCCACTATTATATATATTTCAGGTCATACCTCTCAACAGTCCTGATTTGTGCAGAATGTCCACTTTTGATTCCATATTTCTGATCTTTTCCTCATAATATAGTGGTTTTCTGGCAAATCATTGGCATGTCATTGCAGATTGAGTCAGAAACTGATGATAGACATTTGAGTTTCAAACTTCATGCTCTTCAGATAGTTCATGGTACTGTACAACCTATTATTCCTTCAACTTTCTAAGTTTGGAAGACCAATATTAAAAATCTGTCCATAGTTTTGGGTCTTTGTCCCTGCATTATTTATGGTTTTGTCCAGATTTCTTGTTCTAAGAGGTTGAGAGACTTTCATTGTAAGACATTTCTAAGTGACATATATGCCAATTATGACTCTATTTCCATTTATTTGTCCCCTCATTATGTCAGCCTCTGTGCAGATGTACATTGACAGCTATCTGTGAAGTCCTGATGATCATTGTGGCATTCCATGCAAATTCATAGACTGTAGCTGCTCTGCTTTACACAGAATTGATATCCCAATTTGCCTACATGTTTTTCTGGCCAGCAACGCTGTTGCCAGCCATGAAACCTGGCTTAGATGGGCCATGTGTAATTAATATGTACTGTATGCTACCACTTGCTGCACACCACTGTGCAAACATGTAATCTCCATGTAGGCATCACTCAGAGCCTAAATAATGTTTATTGAATCCCAGGGCATGTTTTCTCATAGATAGATACATTTATAAATATGAACATATGTATATATGTGTGTGTGTGTGTGTGTGTGTGTGTGTGTGTGTGTGTGTGTGTGTGTGTGTGTGTAATAATGTAAGCAAAGCAACATACACTGCATTAATGCATTTGATAAAAATCAGTCTTTTACAATTAATTTGCATATCACACATGAACACTGTTTGTTACAATGCTCATGGATATTATTTTGTGAAAAAACACTTCAGAGAGTTAAGAAATGTGGTGGAAGTTTTTTTGTCTTGGTGAGCAGTACATGTACTGTGGAGGGTACTCATAATAATAGAACACTGCACCTTACTATTAATTTGCTGTGACTTATGCATATTTTTTTCAATTTATTTGGTATTAGTTTTTGTACCCTATCCTGTTTTGGTGGTGATAACTGTATTTACTCAATACTACAAAATGCAGTTTCACAGAAGTGTTACTTTTTATCTGCAGTCTCATTCTGACCAGTCTTTTTTTTTTCCATAAAAGAGGTACTGTTTAGACACTTATGTCATTATTCGAGTTGATCCACTTCAAGAAGTCAGGATTTTTTGTTGTGGTTAAGTTTGACACCCCTTCTACAGGTTAGTGGAAGGATTCCTGTTTGCTGGGATCCTGTGGAATATAAGGATTTAGGTCTTACTAGTCATTATTACACTTTGTACATTGTTGCACTGATTAGTCTGTCCTCAAGCGTTATCCATTGTTAGATGATGCAGCATTACTGCTGCAAATTATCGGAAGACATTTCCATTCTGCAACATAATGGCCGCCATCCACACCAGATGGAATCTGTAGGCATACTCGACTTATGTGGATAACTCTTTACTATAAGTTGGCACCTTTTCTTTGAACTGCATAAGGCTGTCCATCTACTTCATTATAACGTCAGCAAACAATATTTGCCTGCAAGGAGTAGCACCATGTTTGCAAATCTTTACATTTCATTTTCATATTTCAAACACAGTAACCTTATGCTTAGCCAAAACTGAATCATATCTGACAATGGTAGCTCAGGAATTGCATGGCTTGCATTAATAAGGATGGTGAAAACAGGATGTGCTTTTCTTCTATTCCTAATCATTCTGGTTGAATGCTCCCTGGATACACGAAACATCTTAGATATGGAACCATGCAAAATGTCAGCAGTGAGTAAAAGAAAGGGCCATCATAATGTGGGTGGCATTAATTACAGGCAATGACATATACTTTTTATTATTTTCACTTAATTACAGTAGCTGAGAAAGCTGACAAAATGTTCCATTTTTCTGAATAACTGTATACATCTATACAGTCAATATATTCATTTGTTCTACTTCCTTATATGCCTGAATCTTTTGGTGTTATAAATTATAACACTCATTTTCAATAAATGGAGAAAAAGATTGAAAGAAAAAATCTTACTTTGCACAATAATGTGACTGTTAATATGAGATAACAAAAGGTTACTACAAATCAGTCACTGTGCAGGCATTTTTTTCAATTATTTATTAGTGTATGTGTACATAAAGATCTCTAATTTTATCAGGAGCATAACCAAATCTTTACAGATCAAAGGAATGTGAGATTCTCTTTATACTGCTATATAAAATTATAGCAGTTGAGAGATATGTTCTACCTTTCTGTAACTGTCTTTCCTGAGCCATTATATTTTCATAGTAAGTCTTTGTTTCCACTATGTCTGTAAGTTTGAAAGGACTCCAAGTTTAATCTGACAGCAGACCAAATCATTCAGTTTAATCAGATAAGTGTTGCTTTCTATTTTGCTTTCTCATCCATTCAACTTTATTTCTAAAGAACAACACTTCTTTTGTGACTGTAGTGTCACTCTTATTTCACAACTATGACTGGAAGTCTTTTTTGAGGCCTCATGGTTCAAGTAAGATATCCAGTACATAAGGCAAGGAAAACTGAAACCAGGCAATCCCAGCTGCTGTAAATTCTGTACTTTCACTTTTTAATACCTGGAATTCCACTTTTGGCACTGAATTCAACTTTTTAGGAACAAATTAAGAATTTGATTCGAATGCAGATGGCTAATCCAAGAATCTAGCAACAGAATCTTAAGAGTCCATCAAAGAGAATGAAGCACACCAGATATAGTGATTTAGATCCCTTAGTGAAAAGTAACATACCTCCCTGGGAAAGTTTTGTTATTAAGTCAGTTAAATCAATAATACACTGATCCTTCCCCCAACAGCACTCTTAGCTTTAGTGGCAAATTTTTTATGCAATATACAATTCATCAGCAATAAATGCACATATCCTGCCATCCTTTGGACACACGTTTGTAATGAGCTTGCCCACAGACTTTTTTAGACACAAACTGAGAAATGCAACTTTTGTTTTGCCTTCTAAAAATAGGAAACCAGCCTGGATGTTCACCTTTCAAGTCTCCTCCCATTTTATAATAACTATGTACCATTCTTGAGGGGTTGCTAACAAAAGCATTGCTGCCTGCTAATAAAAAGTCTTTGTGATGATTATATTCATTAAGTGCTTGCAGGAAATGAACATATTTTAAGTTATAGTAGAACAAATTGTGAATGATTTTATTTTTCATGCTTGTTTATCATTCTAGTTTTGTTGCATGTTTACCTCTTCTCCTCCCTGCCTTAAATGCAAACTTCCCTACCCATCAAATAACACTTTGAGGTGCTGACACCCTATTTTATTGCAAAGTATTCTCTCTCCCTCTCTATCACTCTCTCTCTCTCTCTCTCCATTGAATAATGTGTCTCACCATTGCTGAATTTTTTTACTTACATAACAGATGAGATACCCAGCCTCTTCATAAGCTAAGAATTGCTTAGAAAGTCTCAAATTATTAATATTGGTTCTAAATGCAGAATATATTTTAATTGCATAAAGGCTTGCTCTGCTTCAAGTGTCCTTAAACCTTAAAAGGGGCCTACCCCTTGATTATGTCATTCACAGTTCAAACCATCCTGTTGAACTTCGCCCCTTACGCCCATGGTAGTGCAATCTCGGAGTTGGTATATTTAATTAGGGGGGTGTGGGGGGTGAAGCCCTGGGTGAAGAGTGGGGTTTGGTTTTCTTCCATTTACGTGTTTGTTTCAGATGGCAAAGCAGTTACTTACCTGGTTTGCAAAGTCAGTGTTTGGGACATCAGTGTGTTGGTGCTGCTGGTCCTTTCATCTCAGTGATACGGGTTTCAGAAAAGTGAACTTTCATTGTTCTAAAGTAGATCCATTTTTATTACACCCTTTATCTGGTATGTGTGCGACCATGTGTGTGTGTGTGTGTGTGTGTGTGTGTGTGTGTGTGTGTGTGTGTGTGTGTGTGTGTGTGTGTGTGCATGCGTTGGATATCCAGAAGTCCATCAAGTGACACATTAGAGAGTTTCACTCATAAATACCACAAATGTCCACCTTTCCTTAGTTTTATTTCACTGCATAAGCCACATGCATTATCAATCTTTAACTTTCAGGGAACACACAGAGGCTGCATTTACGAAGTCAATCATGCCTTTACACACACACACACACACACACACACACACACACACACACACACACACACAATATCACACACACACGTGTGTGTGTTTAATTCCACTGAGAAAACATTAATAATACAATTTTTGGGAATCCTAAATATTTCTTAAGTTTTAAATAAAAGGCTTAGTGAGTCAGCAATACTAGTACCAAGGCTCAATCCAATAAATCCAAAAGATTACACACAGGAGTGGTTCTTCACATAGAAACAAAAGATCGATGTATTCACAAATTTTTAACACTTTTGGCCCATATATATATATATATGTATATATATATATATATATATATATATATATATATATATATATATGTATATATACACTCATTTCAGAACACCAGAGTACCATTCTTGAATGCCAGGAGTGTAGCAAAGCTAAACAGAATACATGACTGGCTAAGGGCTATCCTACAATTAGCATATGTATCTGGATTGGTTGATAGAGGATGTGACTACACCGGAGGGCAAGAAAAGGAAAAGGAGCAATAATGCAGAGTTAGGGGAAAGAAAAAAGTCAGCATTAGTGCAAAAGTATAAAAATGAAAATACAAATACAGGATACAAGACAGTTTGCACAAACTGGTAATAACAAAAAAGCACACTGGTGTTGCCCAGATAAAATCACCAATCTTTATTAAAAATAGTACAAAAAAACTCCACTGACTAAGAGCTTTCACCCTGGTAGGGCATCTTCAGAGTCAGTCTACAAATTTCATCATAGTCTTTATAAACACCTTTCAATCATCAGTGTAATCATATCTAATTGAATAACAATGAATCAGTCATCTCACAACCTTTTGTGAATTAACCCTGTGGTTGTTCATAAAAACTCCTTTTTCTTTGGTATTCAGGAATCAGTCGTTCCTTATATAGTACACAATAGTATGAGGTAATAAGATAGTGATACAAGTCCTATTATTTGATATTTAAACATGGATTTGTTAATAAAAAATAATAAATAATAAAATTAATGTATGAAGTGTAAAAAAATGGGAAATTAAAAATTGAAAATAAAAAATAAGCAATATAACATCCATACAATAACAATAAAATGGATCATGAAGAATAGTAATAATAAACATGGAACCACAAATAAATAAATGATAAATCATTATTCAAGTATACTAAATACATGCTGCCTTGTGTTTCAATATACAAGCTAAGGATAGGGTGTCGTTGATGCCATGGGTATTACTGGCATCTAGACGAATCTGCCAAAGGCATTCCCTAACCTCTAGAATAGTTTTATAATCTCCTCCAAAGTCTGTTATACACAGCCTATCTATAACAAAAAATAAAATTTTATTAAAGTTAGGACAGTTGTTCGCATGGTTGTATAGTGAGTTAGTAGATTTCTTATTTTTAATGTCCCTGTAATGTTCTAATATTCTGTATCTCAACTTTCTCGTTGTCATGCCTATATAAAATGCTGGACAAGAAAGACGGGTGGCCACATATATTACCATGTTAGTGTTGCAGTTGCAATAGCCCGGGCTCCTCAGTGTCCTCTTAAAGTTCCCCACAGTGACATAGGGCCCATCATTGATGTATTTGCATGCTTTGCAACTGCCGCACTTAGCCATCTTGGCAGGTCTTTGGCCAAAAGTTGTCAGTGTTCTCTCTAAGCACTCGTTAATATTTAAACCCCTACTGTTAATAAAAAGTGGAGTCTTACCTAGTGTATCATGTAAATCTGTAGGGACTGTGACTTCCCATGTCCTTTGAATAATATTTTTGACTTCAATGGCTAGAGAGTTGTGCTGCTAAATCATTCCAGTAGGGATGTTTTTATTACTTTGTTTAGTGATTCCCTAATCATCTGTCCTTTGGCCACATTCTTCTTAACATAATAGGGATGACAACTATCATAATGTAAAAATGAATTACTGTACGTTTTCTTCCTATATAAATTGGATTCTATTCGTCCATCATTAATGTATAGTCGTAAATCCAGGTAATCTATCGTCTTGCTGTCAACATTGTGTGTAAATTTCAAAAATGAAGTGGTGTTATTTAAATATTTTATAAAGACCTCTACCTCATCCCGGGTACCTTTCCAAAGGAACAAGATGTCATCCAAGAATCTCAGGTAGATGATCAACCTGGATCTAAATTCAGATTCCAGCACAAATTGTTCCTCCCATTCAGCTAAGACGAGATTGGCATATATGGGCGCACATTTGGCGCCCATAGCCACCCCAGTAGATTGTCTGTAAAATTCATCCTCGAACCCTATGTAGTTGTTCTCCAGTACAATTCACATCATGTCAACTAGTAGACCTCTCTTCACCTGATGTATATCATTGTGTTTGTCCAGACTCCTACCAAACCACTCCAACCCAATGTCATGGGGAATCACTGAAAATAAATTTGTGATATCCACAGTTTCAAAAAGAAATTCCCCTAAAGGTACATTAGTTAAAGTCCTAAGGCAGTCCAAACAGTGCCAAGAATCTTTTAACACATGCAGCAAATTGTCCAAAACCTTTTTTGTCAAAATATCTATAAATGATGCTAATGGTTCCGTTTTGGAACCCCTGGCTGTAACAATGGGTCTAAATGGAGGGTTAACCGTATTTTTATGAATTTTAGGTATCCCGAATAAACTAGGCATAACTGGGTGTTCCACTTGTAGGTATTTTTATTCATCTGCATCAATCAATACTTCACAAAGCATCTCATAAAGTTGCCAGTCAATCTTAGTGTATGCCTTATGGACATCAAATTTAGAAGCTTGCTCATATGTGTTAGAGTCTCGGATAATACTCTGTATGTGGCAAGAGTAGTCAATATTAGCCATTATGACTACTCCTCCCCCTTTATCTGGTTTCATAACCCTGTAATTTCCCATTTTTTTACACTTCATACATTAATTTTATTATTTATTATTTTTTATTAACAAATCCATGTTTGAATATCAAATAATAGGACTTGTATCACTATCTTATTACCTCATACTATTGTGTACTATATAAGGAACGATTGATTCCTGAATACCACAGAAAAAGGACTTTTTATGAACAACCACAGAGTTAATTCACAAAAGGTTGTGAGATGACTGATTCATTGTTATTCAATTAGATTTGATTACACTGATGATTGAAAGGTGTTTATAAAGACTATGATGAAATTTGTAGACTGACTCTGAAGCTGCCCTACCAGGGTGAAAGCGCTTAGTCAGTGGAGTTTTTTGTGCTATTTTTAATAAAGGTTGGTGATTTTATCTGGGCAACTCCAGTGTGCTTTTTTGTTATTACCAGTTTGTTCATCCACTTGGAGCCTACAGTTTGTACAAAGCTTGCTTGAACACAGTTCCAATGTACACACCATTCCCCCGACATTACCAAAATCCCAGACAATAAATAAAATGCCCTGATAAATTCAATCAGGTAACACTAAAAACAAACTAAACCTTTAAGAACAACCTCACCACTATGAAACATGCATCTATCATTCCCAGCAAAACCTGAATTCAATTCTGGCTGAAGGTGTATCAACCAGAGAGAAGTTAGCATAACGGTTAATATATTTGCCTTACAGACATAAGGTGCTGGGTTTAATTCTTACATAGGTTAATTAGCTAGGCTTAAAATGGCCCACAAGGGCAGTTAGCCTAGTATTAATCTATGAACCTATGAACAAAGTCCAACTGCAATCATGTTACCATAAAAGCTATAGTGTCATGCTGAATGTTAGTAACAACACAGTGGGCTGACTATGCATCTGTAATAAAGTACATTGGTGCATTGCTTAGGAAGCCTTCTATCACTTTATTTAGAAGGGGCTTCATCAGCTCTACTACAAATATATGCAAAATGAGAAATGAATAAGGAATATTTGCATATTTTTACTCTCTGTCTTGTGCACACACACACACACACACACATGTGTATGCACTTGCACACATATATACATGATGTGGTCAAGACCTCTTTCACTGAATTTCACTAATGCAGCAGTACAGTGAAATGTAATTTCTTGTTTGTTGTAAGTGATCTGTGAAGTGCAGCTCATAACAGTTAATAGTTTAAGTGAGCAAATGCTTTTTGACCTTTTAAAAAAGAATGAGTGCTCATACGAGCAAATGTTGTTTTTTATGTAGTTTTTACCAGCAGTCTTTTGTATATGATCGTAGTGCAGTAGGGGACTAGGAGATTTGCCCTTACCATGCTGTTGTGCAATCTTGGAATTGGCATATATTTATATTTATATTTATATCTATATCTATCTATATATATCTATATCTATAGCTATCTATATATATATATATATATATATATATATATATATATATATATATATATATATATATATATATATATACACACATATATATATATATATATATATATATATATATACATATATATATATATATATATATATATATATATATATATATATATATATATATATATAGAGAGAGAGAGAGAGAGATAAATATATATATATATATATATATATATATATATATATATATAATAACATAAGCAGGGTATGAGTGGTGCAGGAGAGCTTGCCCTCCTGCAAAAAAAATAGTTTGTGTTGATTTTGATAATTTTAGATTTGATCTAAAATGATCTTATTTTTCTGTGTTTGCTCTTATGAGTGTTCAGTGCTTCATGAGACACCCGAGTATGTATATATATATATATATATATATATATATATATATATATATATATATATATATATATATATATATATATATATATACATACAAAAGAGAGAGAGATATATGAAGAGACAGCAACAAAGAGAATGAAGAGACAGCAACAAAGAGAATGTACTGGATATGTATTTTATCACACTTTTTTTGGTATTTAGCTAAATAGATAGATAGACAGACAGCAGGATACCTGGGTCATCCCACAGTCTGACAAGTGCAGTTTGTGATTTACCTACATTTCATTGTCTTTGTTTTATCATCATTCATTGAAACTCAGTGAGCTTTAATTTTCTATGAGTGTGTTGGTCTGCAGTGGAAATGTTGAAATTTATACACATTTCTGCCATGCAGCTGAAAATGAAACAGTCTTATTTTTCTACACAGTTCATCTCAAGGTGGAAAAATAGAGGTAACATACGTTAAACCTTTTGATAATAAATTTTGCACAGACTGGTGAAAAGAAACATCTGTCAAGTTCCATACCTGCATTGAATTACTAACATCTTACTCTTCTTAAATGGCTGCCACAAAAAGCATTTCTTTGTATTGTACAATTTGTAGTGATTTGTGTATTCATATTTACACTTTCAGGAGAGGCAGAATTGCTGTTATACCATCTCCTTCACTAGGAGATTCTGTAATGTTTAAATATGTTGAAAAACACGAAGACTGTTTCAGAGCTGGAGTAATGGATTGCCCTTCCCCTCAGCCATACCAGTATCCCATTACTTGGTCGTCTCTCCCTAAATATGAGAAAAAATGTTCAAGCATATCTGTGTGCATAAAAATATTTTTTTATACTTTTACAATAATCACAGATTTGTATTTTATTTAAAATGTTCATATTTTACAGCACACATACTGGCATCCATTAAACAAAGCAAAATGGTCTCACATTAAAAAGAGACTTGGCATGAGCAACAATAAACTTCTTTTCCCCTAAAATTCACATTTATCAGCAATGTATCTGGCAGCCCAGTAAACTATAAGATACATGCTGGGATTCATAGTTCAAATAGCATATAGTGAAACACTAGTTTATTGCTATGTAAAGTGTAGAGGAATTCAAAAGACAAATGCATGCAATGCATTTTCTAACAGCTTGGAACAGCCTACTGGGTGCAAGTGTGCCTTTTCAGGAGTAACATCTGGTGAAATTACTTAGTCACACAGAAGAGAAATGAAATCTAGAAGAATAAAATCATGTAGTACAGAAGCAGGTAATCAATAACTCACTGCTTTACTCATCTGTGCTAAGTAAAAGACAAACTGTCAAAGCCTAACACACCCGTGTACTGCAAAAAAAAGCTAAATTAAAATACATATCTGTTGTTAACATATTAAAATTAAACTTGTATACTTCATGCTAACCAGTTTATTCATATCAAAATCATAAACATACTGTAAACAAAACAAGGCTACCAAGGATTATACCCAAAGAACATTACTCATATGATAATGCTTATGTTTATTATACCTGACAAGTACTGTGGGACGTAGAAACCCAGTATTTCTACACACACAAACACACACACACACATACACACAAACACATCAGTTATATCTACTTGTATAAATGAGCACCTCAGATATCTGCTTGAGATCTGATGAATGAATAAATTAATTAATAACAGGCCACAAATGTATCTCAGCTTGTTGACATCAGAACCATGCAGTGGAACCATTTCAAAACCCCTGTGCCCTCTCAATATCTTATCTCAATAGTCAAAACAAAGACCCCAAAAATCAGTAATAGATTATAAAAATCAGGAACAGATTTTAAATATTTATCTTTATCTTTAAATGTTTATTTTAAATAAATTTATAGAATAACTAGTTCTGCATTATTATTTTCTGATGGATACAAAGTCAGAACATTTTACCAGGAAAACATTTTGCTTAATTTGGCAGTTTATGCACAGGGTTAAAGCTATGAGGTCTCTTCTTGTGGCACAGGGTTTGATTCCTATAGCCCTCGTCTGCTAGCTAACTGAATCACTTAGACTGCTGCTTGTTGCTGGGATTTTTAAATACACTATAGTCTTTGGGGTATATTTTCAGTAAGAAATATCAAGTCTTTCTTGTCTTTCTGGATGTAAAATAAACACACACACAAGCACTATGTATTTACTCCTCTCTAGCTTGATAGTAAATGTGCAGCTTGTCTATTCATCTGAATCTGTGGCAGAGGTGAATTAAAAAATTGTCCATATGTCTGAATCCCTTGTGGTAGAGTGGGAGAGGTAGAATAAAATAAAAGCAAATGAGCAAATAACTAATCTAGGGAAAAACACATTGTACCAGTAGTGGATCCAAAAATGAAACATTAATGCAGCAGAAAATCCAGGAACCGAGAATTTCATGAAGATCAAGATTCTCAACTTGAGTTTTAGGACCTCGCTTCTTGACTTGAGCTTCAGGAGTCACTGTCATTGGCTTAAAATCTGGGCCAGTGAGAGGGACTGGAGGACATTGCAAGCCACACACTGAGTACAACATGTTTTTGTTTTTAAATATAATGCTTTTTTCCCTTTTTTATGTAATATGGTCACATCAGGCTCCAAGCCAGCACTAGGCCCTAGGCAGCTACTTCAGTCACTTTGTGTTGGATCCAGGCCAACCCTAGAGAGATTGTTACTTGATGATGCATTGGAGATATCATGTATTGTAAATGTTAACACAATTAAAGTTTGTTTTTATTTAGTATATTATGTGTTGTTTCCCTTTTTATGTAATATGATCACATCAGGCTCCCAGCCAGCACTAGGCCCTAGGCAGCTACTTCAGCCACTTTGTGCTGGATCCAGGCCAACCCCAGAGAGATTGTTACCTGAGCATGCATTGGAGATATCATATGTTGCAAATGTTAACACAATTAAAGTTTTTTTTTATTTAGTATATTATGTGTTGTTTCAAATGACCATATAATTGTGTGTGGGAATCTTTAAGGAGTTAATTACTGTTGGGTTCTATTGCTATTTATATGGTGTATTGTGTGGCAATGATAATTTTATCTCCCCATAAAGGCAGAAGCACTAGGGAGCAGTAATAAGATTGCAGTTTAGTCTGTTTCATTTCCTGATGCATAACAGAAGTGTGAATAGTTTTTCATTTTTTCTCAGCAGCTGTGCAAATGTAGAGTTATTATTAACAATTGTACAGGTATGAGGGCAGTGCAGGGAGACTTGCCATATGCAAAACATTTTTATTTTCATTTGTATTTTTTAATAAAATTCAGTTTATGGTACTTGATGCCTGAAAATCATTGAAGCATAACTCATTGTAAACAAATGAGGGCAGAGGGAATAAAGCCTTGTTCCATAGAAGCTACAGCTTTTTTATTTATCCTGTTGTTGACCAGGTCAGTCCCAGAAGGCTAGTAGCCTCTTTTCAGGGGGGACACAAGGTGATATTTATACTACTAGGGGAAAATTGTCCAGGGCATTGGGGAATTTCCCCTACTCATCATTGTTGTGAGTGAGACCCATTTTGGAGGAGCACTTCCTGTTTCCATTCCAGGCACAGAGTTAGCTCAGAGAGACAGGGAAGCGGATGGAGAGAGAAGCAGATGATGGCGTAATGAAAGAAATGATGGAGAAAGCAAATATCAAGACCACAGAATGTGTGCAGGATTCTGATGAAATGTTTCAAAGAACCTGTTTAACAGAGTCAGCAAATAATGGATGTATAATTACAACCTTCCAGTCGGGAGGGTTGTGGGATGATTTACTTAAAGAAATGGTGGTGCAGAGTGAGCCATAAAATGAAGGAGATGTTTCCTGTGGGGCATAAAATGAAGGATAAGTTTCCTGGGGGGGGGGAGGTATGGAGAAAATACAAAAGAGGATGCAGAGACAATACTGAAGAATAGTGGTGAGATGGGAAATCTGTACTGTTTTCCGCATATCTCATTTGGCAAATGTTTTATGCCAGATGCCCTTCCTGACGCAACCCTCTCCATTTATCTGGGCTTGGGACTGGCACGAAGAAATGCACTGGATTGTGCATACACAAATCTTGGAAAGTGAGAGGATACCTGGGGAGTGGAGAAAAAATGTTTTGGTACCGATTTTTAAGAATAAGGGTGATGTGCAGAGCTGTAGTAACTACAGAGGGATAAAATTGATCAGTCACAGCATGAACTTATGGGAAAGAGTAGTAGAAGCTAGGTTAAGAAGGAAGGTGATGATTAGTGATCAGCAGTATGGCTTCATTACAGGAAAGAGCACTACATATGTGATGTTTGCTCTGAGAGTGTTGATAGAGAAGTACAGAGAAAGTCAGAAGAAGTTGCATTGTGTCTTTGTGGACTTAAAGAAAGCATATGACAGGGTGCCTAGAGAGGAGTTGTGGTATTGTATGAGGAAGTTGGAAGTGGCAGAGAAGTATGTAAGATTGGTACAGGATATGTACAAGGGTAGTGCGACAGCAGTGAGATCTGCAGTGGGAGTAACAGATGCATTTAAGGTGGAGGTGGGATTACATCAAGGATCAGCTCTGAGCCCTTTCTTATTTGCAGTGGTGATGGACAGGTTGACAGACGAGATCAGACAGGGGTCCCCGTGGACTATGATGTTTATAGATGACATTGTGATATGTAGAGAGAGTAGGGAACAGGTTGAGGTGACCCTGGAGAGGTGGAGATATGCTCTAGAGAGGAGAGGAATGAGGGTCAGCAGGAGTTAGACAGAGTATATGTGTGTGAATGAGAGGGAGGATAGAGGAATGGTGAGGATGCAAGGAGTAGAGGTGGCGAAGGTGGATGAGTTTAAATACTTGGGGTCAATAGCTCAGAGTAACGGTGAGTGTGAAAGAGAGGTGAAGAAGAGAGTACAGGTAGGATGGAGTTGGTGGAGAAGAGTGTCAGGAGTGATTTGTGACAGATGGGTACCAGTAAGAGTGAAAGGGAAGGTCTACAAGAGGGTAGTGAGACCAGCTATGTTATATGGGTTGGAGACAGTGGCACTGACAAAAAGGCAGGAGTCAGAGCTGGATGTGGCAGAGTTAAAGATGTTAAGATTTGCACTGGGTGTGACGAGGGTAGACAGGATTAGGAATCAGTATATTAGAGGGTCAGCTCAGTTTGGACTGTTTGGAGACAAAGTGAGAGAGGCAAGATTACGTTGGTTTGGACATGTGCTGAGGAGGGATGCCCGGTATATTGGGAAAATGATGCTAAGGATGGAGCTGCCAGGTAAGAAGAAAAGAGGAAGGCCTAAGATAAGGTTTAGGGATGTGGTGAAAGAGGACATGCAAGTGGTTGGTGTGTCAGAGCAAGATGCAAAAGACAAGAAGAAATGGAAACAGATGATCCACTGTAGCGACCCCTAATGGGAACAGCTGAAAGAAAGAAAAAAAAAAAGAAGTGGTGAGATGGAAAGAAAACATATGCAGTGAAAGTAAAAGAAGGCAAAGGTAGATTAGCAGAAGATAGGGCAGAAGAAAATGAAAAATGGAAGTACATGGTAAGGATTCAAAGTAAGAAGACAAAGAAATGAACAGGTATGAAGTGTGGGACAAATTAATAACTCCTTTGGGTGTAAAAGCACATGAGGTAAGAACATTTATTATTATTAAAAAAAGAGACATTTTGTGACATATTTCAGATTGTTTTTCAATAAAAAATGTTCTTGTAGAATATCTAGCAAAAGAAACACTGTTACAAATGAAATCTTTATGTGATAAAAACATTTAACAGGGAAACAAAAAAGAAGATTCATGTATAATTTCAAACAGGAGTAGAAAGAGAGACTTTGAAAGGACATCTGAAAGCTTTATGTAAAGAACTACTGGTCATTAAAAAAGTTTATGACAAAAAGGGTTTATGGACTGTTGGCAGGGATTGTAATATTATGTTAAAATAGAAAGATGAAAAAATATATACATACACCAAGTATAATAAATATGGAAGGGAACATGGTTGTTGAAAAATACTGGGGCCAGCCCAAGCATGATTTTTTTATTTTGTGAAAAAGAAGGACATTTGATAAGTAACTGTGACAAAAGAAATGGGACATGATACAAAAAAAATGTAAATTGAAATGTTATATTTGTAACAACATTAGACATTTATGGATGGATTGCAAAAATGAAAATACCAATAAGAAAAGTAAAAAGAAAGAGAAGAAAATGAACAAAGAGAAAAAATGTTAGAAATGGTAGAAAAGGAAGAAAAATTAGATGAGAAAAAAATAATTAAGAGGACATAGATGAAGGTTCTAAAATGAAGAAGACAAACTAGGAGGTAGTAAAAGAAAAAATATATAGTCAACTCCATGCCCTATTAGATGTACACAAATTTGACATTCTATGCTTATCAGAAACATGGCTAAAACCTTCAATTAAAGACATTGAAATCACTCCACCAGGATACAACATTATTAGACTTGACCGTACCTCCAGGAAGGGAGGTGGAGTAGCTATTATATATAAAACAAACCTGAAGCTTTCTTTTCTTGACCTTACCCTAACCCAAACAAATAATGCTGAAATAATCTGCTCTAAAATTCAAATTAATATGACTAAAGCAATAAACATCATCTGTGTATACCTCCCCCCTGGAAATAACATCCCTACTTTAGAACAACTTCTTGAACAACTCTCTAATACCCTCCCCCAAGAAACACTAGTCCTTGGGGACTTTAACATTGATTGGAAATCTTGTAACAATACTGCCCCTACTTCCCATATAAACCTTTATGGTTTCAAACAACTAATTGATAGTCCCACTAGAATAAATACTAAGAACAAAAAGAAACCACCCTAGACTGGATTCTTACCAACTCTCCCTTCAAACCTACCAAACTGGCATCCTTCCTGATGACCTTAGCGATCACTCCCTCACCTATGTCATTAGGACTAAGACTAATCTAAACTTACCTACCTCTCAGAGAACATTATATTCAAAAAACAATTTAATCCTGAACAGTTCCAAACAGAACTTTCACATTACAACTGGACCCCACTAAAACACCTCTCACTTAACAATGCCGTTGAACATTTCAACTCAGCATTCCTAGCAATCTTAAATCTACATGCCCCAAGTCGTACCATTAGAACAAAGACCAAAACAGCACCCTGGCTAACTACTAATACTAAACAAAAAATCAAACTGAGAAATAAGTCTTGGAAAAATGCGTTCCTCTAGAAACCCAACAGATCATGAAACCTTTGGAGAGCTTAGAAATAATACCAAAAATCCATCCTCTCCGATAAAAGAATTATTACCTCCAACTTCAGCAATCCACCAAAAATGAACCGAAAAAGTTCTGGTCTACTATCACTAATCTACTTACCCCAGGCAAAGTAGTTACACCAAACCCACAGGACTTAGACCCTGAAAATCCCTCGTTAATAGCTAACAACTTCAATACCTTCTTTACTACTTCCATACAAAGCCTAGCTAACCACTTATCTCCGGATGCTTCGCAACTACTCTCAAGTAACTTAAATAATTCCCTTCCCTCCAACTTCAACCTATATCCACCTCATACATTCAATCTCTCCTACAAAAACTTAAACCCACTACCCCTCAGCAGACAAACTTCCTGCTGAATTCCTTCAAATAGCAGCTAAATCTATTGCCTACCCTGTATCTATCCTAATAAATAGATCCATAAAAGAAAGTACTTTTCCAACTATATGGAAGATATCACATATAATACCCCTACACAAAGGAGGCAAATCCACTGACCTTTCTAACTATCGCCCTATAGCACTATTATCTCCACTAGCTAAAATCATGGAAAAATGTATACATAAACAACTACTTAACCATCTCCTTCAAAACAACCTACTAGCTAACACTCAACATGGATTTAGACCTTCACATAGTACTACTACTGCACTACTTTCCTTTACCAACACCATCAACTGTAACCGTAACAGCAACAAACTAACCTCTTCTCTTTTCTAGACCTGTCTAAAGCCTTCGACATGGTCAACCATACACTTCTTCTTGACATATTAAAATCCCTTGCCTTAGATTTCTCTTCCTTAACCTGGTTCTCATCCTATCTTGAAAACCGACAACAAGCAGTACTATGGAAAAACTCGCTATCTGCTCTACTACCCATCTCTCTAGGAGTACCTCAAGGATCTATACTAGGCCCACTCCTATTCACTATCTTTATCAATGATCTTCAGTCATCTATCCATAACACTACCTGCATACAATATGCAGATGATTCCACCATTATTTGCACAGCCTCCACTCAATCTGAACTCCAGTCACTGACACAATCTACCTTTTCTACCGTCGAACAGTGGTTCTCAAAAGATGTCTACTACTTAACCCCAAGAAAACAAAACTGTTACTATTCTCACCTACCCACAAATCTTCTCAACTAAATTTTACTATTACTGCAAGTGACAACTCCCTCATCTCCCTGACTCCACTACCAAACTGCTTGGTGTCACTATTGATAATAATCTCAGCTATGATTATCACATCAATAACACTATAAAAGCAGTTAATAAAAAGATCGGTTCACTGTACAGAATTAAACCCTTCCTTACTCCAGAAGCACGGATCACCTTAGCACAATCACATCTTATCTCTACCCTTCTGTATGCTTCCTCCATTTACACTAACCTCTCTAAAAGCAACCTTAGGAAACTGTCTACATCCTACCACAACATAGCACGTTTTGCCACAGCATCTCAGTATAGAACACACCACTGTATAAACCTAAAACAGTTACACTGGTTGGAATTTCCTAATAAACTTATCTATCAACAACTAGTAGTCACACATAACATTCTATATCAACCATCCAAGACACCTGCTCTTAGTAACCTCTTGACCCCTATAATAACTTGAAACAACTGCGCCTTGAAAAGCTACAAGTCAACACAACCAGGATCACAAATTCTGCAGGTAACTGCCTTTTCTCCAACTCTGTAGGCAAAATATGGAATAACCTCCCTCACACATTACTGCTCTTGGCTCCTTACATCTTTTAAAAACAACTTTTTTTACATCTGACCAACTTCTGGCTTTGCTCTTGTACCAACCCTGACTAATCTATTTTATACTTTTTACTATCAGAATTTCTTATCTCAAAACTATCTTTCTCTGTCAACACAAATGACATTACAACTGTATGACTGTACTATTTCTATTGCTCTCAAAAAAAAAAAAAAAAAAAAAAATTTTTTTTGTCTGTTAGACATTTTAAAATGAGTAATTACACTATTCTCACACAATAGTATGTAGATAGTAAATTATATTTTGTATTACTTTATCTAAACTAATATGTATTCATTGTTACCCATTGTTTTAGTTTCTCACATTTATTGTATTTGTTTAATCTCTATAACCTTATTTTAATCGATGGAGCTTTTCTCCCCGGGCCTCCACTGAAAATGGAAATTATCCAGCTGGACTAGCCCGGTCAACAAATGTAAAATAAAATAAAATAAAAAAAATAAATAAATAAATAGTGAAAGGGTAAAAGACAAAATAAGAAAATAGAAAATGATAAGTACAAAAGAAAAAAGAAAGGAATGCATAAAAAAGAATATATAAAACTAAAGACAGGGGCTTGGTGTAATGGTTAAGGTGTTTAAGTTACAGTCACAAGGTACAATTTTTGATTCTAACCTTTGGGAAGGAAGTTGGTTAAGCTTAGAATGGCTTATTAAGAAAGTTAGCCTATTCATTTGCTACAAATTTATAAAACCATAAATCTAAATCTAGGAAAAATGAAAATTTTATAGTGCTTTCTGTAAATATGACTAGTATTAAGATATAGTAAGAAGAATAGGAATTTTGAAGTGGTGTAGTACATGTGATTTAGATGTAACTATATCAGAAGATCCAAGATTTTAAACAAATGAAGAAAGATTACAAACAGATAGATTATGGGGAGGAAAGATAATCTGCAATTTGGGAAATGAGAGATGTTCTGGAATAGTTGTATTATGTAGAAATACAGTAAAAATATTAGCTGTAACTTTAGTGAAAATGGGAAAATTAACCATTGTATGTTTAAAATGGGAAGAACAAGTATATATAGTTATTGCATTCTATGCTTATACTAGCTGTAAAGAAAGGGAAAACTTACTTATTCAGATTTTAGACTATGCAGTGATAAGTATGAATATTATAATAACAGGAGACTTTGATTTGATTTAAGAGGCAAGTGTATAAAGAAAGGAAATGATATAAGAAAAATGTTAGAAGTTATAAGATGTACTAAGTTAAGACTTTGGAACAAAAAATCATGGGCTTACAAAATGAGTATGTATAGAACTGAAATAGATTATTTTATAGTATTAGAAGGTTTAGGTATAGAAGAAGGGGAGGTAGCTGAAACAAGATATTTTGAGCATCTGGCAATATGACTAGAAATAAAAGAAAATAAGGAATATATAAAATAGGTAGTGGAATAAAAATGATTAATGAGAAAGCATGGGATGAAGAAAGAAAAAGATTAGTAATACAGTTATAGAGAGAATATATTACTATGAGAACATTTTATAAAAATTGGTCTGAATGTTGGAAGATATTTAAGGAAAAATATAAAAATGTTTTTTACAGTGGCAATATTATGTGAGAAAACTAGAGAAAGAAAAATATAAAGGAACATATGATGCATTGGAAGATTTGGATCATAAATAATAGAAAATACTTTGACAAAGAAAAATAATTGCATGAAGGAAATCAATAAAAATACAAGAATTGTTATATAACCATATATTTTTACAAGGAAAAAAAGAGAAGAATTATTAAGTTACTTAAGTAGATTAGTAAAGGAAGATGGTAGTGTAATAAGATAATTAAAAATGTTATAGGAGAAATAGAAAGAACTCGGGGGAAAAGATTACAAATAGTGTAGTGCTGCAATGTGTACAAGAAATGTTTAAAGAGAAAAGAAGGCAGTAAGTTTATAGACAAAGAGAATAAAGAGTTGGAAAATACGATTTCTTTAAATGAGTTAGATAAAGTATTAGGACAAGTAAAAATAGCTTTGACTGCAGACCTAGATGAAATAGGGTATGAAATGTATACAAATTTAAGGGACTGGTAAAAAAAAACTAACCATCTCAATGAATGATTAAATGAAGGTTTTATGTATAAAGAGTGATGTAGTGGAATATGTAAATTCATATAGAAGAAGGAAGATAGAAGATAATTAAAAAAATAGAGACCAATAGTATTAAATAATAATGATTATAAGATCTTTATGAAAATACTTCAAAAGAGATTTGAACCTAAAATGGAAAATATTATGGGAGATAGCATATATAGAATAAAGGGGAAAGGTTGTCATGAATTATTAATAGTAGTGAGAGAAATTGTGGAGGATATTATGAGCAAAAATGAAGTGAAAATCATAATAGGAGCCCTTACTAAGGTATTTGGTACAATTGGGCATGATATCTTATGGGTAAGAAAGCTATGAAATTATGTATGCCAGCATATAGTAATAATGAAGTAAAAATACTTGTAAATGGCTGGTTAAGCCAAGAGGTACATATAAAGAGTGGTATTAGACAGGGATGTCCAATCAGTTGTATACACTTTGCATTAGTTATGAATGTGATAGTATGTGAAATAAATTACAAAATGAAGGCGGTGGGTATATAACCCCCAAAGGGTTAAGAATTCCAGTTCTGTCAACATATGCAAATGACATTATAACAATTGCAAAAAAATAAAAAATAAAAAAAATAAGTAATAATTTGCACAAATAAGTGTTGAGAAATGATAGGGATGGGTTTAAATAAAGAGAAAAGTAAAGGTTTAGGTGATGAAAAGATCAGTGGCATATATTTAACAATGAATTCAATTTCTGTGTTAGGTATAAAATTTGGGCATAAAGATATAAGAAGAATTCAGTGGAAAAAACAATAGAAGAAATAAAACAAACATGTTTTTCCAGAGAACATATAAATTATCATTCAGAAAAAAAAGGCTTATTTGATAAATTCAATACTGATTGGAAGAAATAGTATACTTAGCAAGTGTATTTTTGTTGCCAACAGTATTTGAAAAGGAATTATTACAGATAATGTTTTTCATTTATATGGGGTTCTAGATTAAACCCAGTACAAAGAGGAGTTTTGTATATAAATAAAGAAGATGGAGGTTTAAGGTTAATTAACCCACTGGTATCCGCTGCTTCATTAAATTTGTGTAAAGTGTTAAAGTAGATAAATGAAAAAGATGACAGATTAGCAGTAAAATTGTATAAATATAAGTATAATAAATTTGGGTCTATGTTTAGCATTTGAATGGAACATTCATCAAATGGCCATTCATCGCACATAGACCTGTGAATCTTCCTTCCAAATGATTGTAAATAATTTCAATGAATGATCATAGTTGGCCAACATCAAGGGAACAGAACTAGTACATA
Source organism: Protopterus annectens (assembly GCF_019279795.1). Classification (NCBI taxonomy): domain Eukaryota; kingdom Metazoa; phylum Chordata; order Ceratodontiformes; family Protopteridae; genus Protopterus; species Protopterus annectens. The sequence goes on from NC_056728.1 coordinate 324,443,615, forward strand.
CTTACCAGTAATTGAGGGATAAGGAAGCCTGCCCTTTCCCCACTATAGTACGATCTTGGAGTTGGTATATATAATTAGTGGGGTGTGTGGGAGAGACAGCCCCCCACATAAGGAAGGTCTGGTGTTCGCCGAATACTCCTCTAATCTATGCATATGCCAAAATAGTGACTAACAGTATCGCACACACTGATACGGCAAAGATAGCAAACCTGCTGGCAGACAAATATGGTGAAAACGTAACTCCCTTATCCCCTCCATACTTATCACAAACTTTGCTGACAACCCCACCCCACCTTACATATCTGAAGACCAGGTCATTATAGACTTGTCTAAGACAAAAAATGCAGCCTCTGTGAGGTCAGACAGCATCCCTAGCTGTCTTCTATACAAACTAAAACATGAACTAGTATCACTATTAAGTACCCTATTGAGTCACAGCCTAACCATAGGCTATGTTCTTGTGGAATGGAGAATAGCAACAGTTATTCCCCTCCACAAAGGTGGCTTAGCAACAGACTGAGGGAATTATAGGCCCATAAGTATGACCAGTCTGATCTCATGGAACGTATCATCATGGACCTCATAAATAAAGACATAATCAATCTCTAAGCCGTGGATCCAACCCAATTTGGCTTTGTCAAGGGCAGGTTCTGCCTGTAATCCTGGTGGATTTCTTTGAAAATGTAACCAGGGCCATTGATAAAGGCAAATCTGTGCATGACTTGGCTAAGGCCTTCAACACAATCCCACACTCAGGCATTACTAATAAACCAAACAAACTGAATATAAATCCCCTTATTGATGGGTTGCCAACTGACTCACAAACCGGTCACCCACTGTCAAAGTGGGTAGCTCCACATCAACCAGGCCTCTCTCCAGTGGGGTGCCACAAGGGTCAGTGCTGGGCCCCCTGCTGTTTGGTGCATACTTCTCAGAAGTTCAGGCCAAAACTAAGGGGCTGTGGCTGACCAAGTCTGTGGATGTCTGCAAACTGGGTGCAATTATCGAATCCCCAAATTATGTTAGTATACTTCAGGAGGGTCTTATGCAGACCAATGACTGGTGTCTTAGTCATGGTCTCAAATGAAATGCAAAGAAATACATCATCATTCTCTTCAGTAAAAACAATGTTCCTTTACACTATCAAATTAACAACAACACCCTTTGTACCTATGAAGTGGTAAAGTAGACTGTGACCTTAACTTTGACCACCATGTCTCCACTGTAGTTAAGGAAGGTTTTCTACATAGCACATTTGATTAACAAAGGCATTGCCTGTAGAGAAAAGGAGGTTATAACCCCTCTAAACCTGTCACTAATCAAGTCCATAATTTGAGTATAATGCCCTGTTGGCATGTGCCATACAAAGCACCTGCAACAACTGGAGACACCTCAGTGGTTTCTAACAAAGTAGATCAAGGGAGTCCAGCATGTGCCTTACACAGACCAACTAACATCATTGTCACTATATTCAGTATCATGTAGACTTTTTAGGGGAGACTTATGCCTGGCTTAGAGAGCAATCTCCGACCAAAACCTAATGAATTTGCTGCACATCTGTAAATCAAACAGGACTAGAGCCACCCATTTCGGGGATCTAAATATGGCCTGTGTCTTAAATTGGATGTGCTAGAGGGACAGATTTGTCTCCCAGTGACTGCCAGATCTTTGGAATAGACTGCCAATTCATGTGAAGCAGCACACCTCTATGACACTGTTCAAAAGGAACCTAGATGAGTAGATGGGGCATTGTGAATTCTTATCAGGGATAGTGCCCACAACCATCCTGGATATGGGCAGTCATTACTAAATACAGTCCTGGGTATTGACTAGAATATCATTGGTATTACATTCAGATGAAATGGCTAGGCTTGACATGACCTCTGGGTCCATAGCCTAGTATCCCCTTATAATCCTATGATCCTATATGATTATATATGCATATTATAAGAATAGAAGTAAAGAATATCTTAAAAGAATATATAAAAAGTTATTTTATGTTATATGGGTTATATCAAATGAAGGACTAAATTAAATTATTTATTTATTTGTCATTTGTTAACTGGCTTAGTCCAACTGAGCCAGTGGCTTGTTTTCAGGAGGAGAAGGTTAATACACACATCACATCACTGAGAACACATAGCTCCCCTGTTTGCACACCACCACTATCACATAGTAACATGAAACACACAACCACTTTCGTGGAGGCTCTCTTAAAAAAATTTGCCCAAACAACAGAGACCTCTGAGGCACAAACACAAGCAACCATCTCATCCAAGCACAACTCATAAAATACATAGCCCACACAAACAGTGTGCCACTCGAGCTAAGCCCCTAAGGCAGAACAATGTACTAAAAACATTAGTCATAGGTGATTCAAGTGTAAGGCACACTGACATCCCACTCACTAGACTAAATTAGGAGAAAGTCATGGTCAGCTGCCTGTCGGGTGCCAGGATTCACCACATAATACATGCACTTGGGTCTCTCCACAGCAAGTACAAATATGACTCCGTCATTGTACATGTTGGTGTGAATGACCTAAAACGTTCCACCCTAGACTACATGAAAAGAGACATGGAGGATCTCTCTGATCTTGTAGCCCAGGCAGGTATGACCCTACCCTTGAGTAGCATCCTACCGTCACCAAGAATTATACCATAGTACAAGCAGAAAATGATTGACTTCAACAATTGGCTAAGTTTCTGGTGTCAGTCAAAGGGGATCCAGTATCTGTCTGCTTGGGATGACATGATAGATAGACCTCAATGCTTTGCCAGAGACAGCCTGCATCTGTCACCCCTGGGATTCCGGATACTGGCCAAGCCCCTTGCCACCCCTATAGTGTCATTTTTAGGCAATGCCCTGAAGATAAATATACCACCATAACATCTGCTAGCAAACGCATCCTAAGGATTATGCTACTCAATGATAGAAGTCTAAACTTCACAATATACTCGCTCGAGTCACTCCTCAAACTGGAGAACATCGACATCTGTACAGTAACAGAGACCTGGTTCAAGGCTCCTGAGAGCACCCCTGTACTACCAGGTTACAATGCATATCAAATCTTTCGGCCCCCAAATCTGAACCAAAGCCCTAAGGGATGTGATGACCGAACCCCCAAAGGTGGAGGTGTATCCATCTTCATAAAGCTTACACACACCTCCAGACTTGTTGCCCAACATAACGCATCAGAAATACTTCAGGTATAGTTAACACTGGATAAAACTGCAGTCCATGTTGTAACCTGCTACAGATCCCCCACAATGTACCAGGACTGCCACTCTACATTCTTGGAGACTCCTGAAAACATCAAAGTCCAGCCTAATACCTTTATAATGGGAGACTTTAACTACTCCTCCATTAGTTGGAACAACTACTCCTGCTTCAACTCTTTTATCCAAAATTTCCTGGAATTCATCAATTCCAATGCCTTAGACCAACTTATCTTCACCCTCAATAGGAGAAATAGCATTCATGATCTAGTTATTACAAACATGGGAGACCATTGCTCTACTCCTATGATAAACCCCTCCCTGGTTCGAACCAACCACCAGTTAATCACCATTGATATCCAAATCCTGCCTCAACCCCCAATAAAGGAAACCACAGTCAAAAACTTCTCCAAAGCTAATGTTGAGCTTCTAAGGACAGAAGTGGCAAGCTTCACGTCATCCATAGAAATAGGGAATGGGAGTATGGCTGCTGAATCATACACCAAGGCACTGTATGAGCACCTACACAGTTGCGTAGATAGGCCCATACCAAACAGAACCAAGATGCTCTCCTCTAAAAAAAGGAAGCCAATTTGGTGGACCCCTGCCATGAACAAACTCTACAACAGAAAGAAAAAAACTGTAGCGGAGAAAGGCAAAGTCCGATAACTGGAAAAATTCCCTTGGAAATCTCAGTAAAAAACTGAGATCCCTCATCAAATCCACCAAAGCTAGTTATGAAAACAAATTTGCTTCATATACTAAGGACAACCACAAGGCTTTCTTTAGCTATGTCAAGAATCTGCATAATAATACGCAGATTTTCTCAGAGCTACAACATGATGGCACCACTTATACTGAACCAAATGACATTGCCAATATCTTGGCAGACAGGTTCAGTACAAATTTACACTCCCCTCACCCCCTAAAGAGCCCATCCACATACCTGAGGAATACCAAATCCCTATTATCATGATTGCACAAGTAAAAACCGCACTGACCAAAGCTAAAAACACAGCTTTCATGGTACCAGATAATATACCAGGTTGTGTCCTGCTTGATCTACAAAAGGAACTGGCTCCACACCTGAGTGCTCTGTCCAACTACAACCTCAGTTCAGGCTTTGTTCCTACTGAATGGCACACTGCTGCAGTCTTCCCACTCCATAAAGAGGGTGTGACTATTGATCCTGGGAACAACTGCCCTATCAGCTTCACGAGCCTGATTTGTAAGGCTATGGAATGTATTATTACGGATTTTATAAATAAGCATATAGGGGACCTTCAAACCCTGGACCCCACCCAGTCTGCTAAATCTGATAGATGTCTTGAAGCCGTCACCAAAACAGTGGATGAAGGCAAGGCTGTCCACACAGCCTACCTCAGTCTAGCCAAAGCCTTTGACACCATCCCACACTCTGGAATCATTGATAGGCTCACTAATCTTGGAATTAACCCTTACATCACTAGATGAGTTGCAAACTGGCTCAGTGACAGAACCCACACAGTGAAAATAGCTGACTCCAAATCTGACTACCAGGCAGTTACAAGTGGAGTCCCACAAAGATCAGTTCTGGGTCCTCTCCTGTTTGGTATCAACTTCTCTGAAGTTCAAGCCAACACCAAGGGACTCTGGTTAACCAAATTCATGGATGACTGCAAACTGGGAGCTATTATTGATTCTCAAACTGATGTGGATATCCTACAAAAAGGCTTCACGGAGACCAATGACTGGTGCCAAAACCATGGCCTTAGGCTAAACATCAACAAATGCATAGTCATTCCCTTCAGGAAGAACACGGTGCCCACAAACTACCATATCAAAGGGAACCCACTTAACCTCTCCTACGACAACCATGTTGCTACTGTAGTTAGAAAATCCTTCTACATGGCACATTTTATCACAAAAGGTTTCTCATCCAGGAAAAAATAAGTCATTATCTCTCTCTACTAGTCCCTCATCAGACCCATTATAGAGTACAGTGCTCCATTTGGCACGTACCGCACTAGACAACTCCATCAACTGGAGAGGCCACAGAAATTCCTCACTAATAAGATCTTAGGACCCAAACATGTGCCTTATGCAGATAGACATAAAAAACTTAAACTATACTCCATCTCATATTGCCTACATAGAGGGGATCTCTGCTCGACATACAGAGCCATGATTGACAAAGTTTTGCTTGTTATGCTTCATTTGGAAAAAATCCCAACCTCTTGGTGCTACTCATTCTAAAAACCTCAACTTTATTACCACATTAAACAGAACTTGCTGGAGGGATATGTTTCTAACTCAGAGACTCCCAATACTCTGGAATAAACTCCCCATTCACATCAAGCAGAGCTCCTCACTGGCCATCCTCAACAGAAATCTTGATGAGTGGATGAGAAATAGGAAATTCACCCCGGGGATCACTTCAGTTGCACTACTAGATAGGGGGACAGGGAACTAACATCTGGTAAGCCAGATGACTGGGAACACTATTGGGCTAGGCTTGCAATGGCCCCAGGGCCATTAGCCTTTTACTTACCTATGAATCTATGAGACCTGAGGAGGAAAGTTCCAGACAGTTATTACAAAATTGCAAAAAAGAAAAACATCTGGCAATGAAGTTTTATGAAAACATTACAATAATGTGCTTTACATGAGGACTTTAGAGATTTACAAAAGGCCTAAGAATGAAGTTTACATAAAAATTACAATAATGTGCATAACGTGCAGTACAAAAGTTATATATATTTTTTTAATCAACAAAAAGAGAAAGACATACAAATGAGATAGGACACTTACAATAGGTGGGTGTTAAAAGTGTGAGAGGTAGTAAGAGTAGAGTCAGAGCCATTTGCATCTGAGAGTGAAGCAGGTGCTGGTGGAAGTCAAGCTACTGAAGTTGTTTTAGTGCATGGCAGTGATGAGATTTGTAGGGTTAGTTACTAGCAAATCTTGCAACACTATAGTATGATTAACAGAGTTTGGCCAAAAGGGTAGATTGTAGATGTGAAAAGATGGGGGGAGGCATAAAGTAGACATGGAAGAGGAAGGCCTGAGCTAGTTTCTGCCTAGAGTCAGGAGCTAGATATTTTTTATGTCTATAGAATAGGTCAAGTTTTTGAGTGATCTTTTTGATACAGTGCTGAATATGGATATCAAATTTTAATTGGTCATCGATAATAACACCAAGAAGTTTAGTATATGGGGCTGGGTATATGATGGTATTGTCAAGAGAAGAAATGGTGAAGGTTGTTTTCAGATTAGAGAGAGTTTTTGGAAAAAAGAGTAGTAGCTTTGTTTTTTTGGGATTTAGAATTAGTTGGATGCCAGTTAGCCATTTTTATACAGATAGAAAGCTATGTTGTGTAGTAGAGAGGAGGTTAGAGAAACTGTCAGAACAGGTAATAAGGGCAGAGTCGTCCACATCTTGTGCCAGGGAGGATGCTGTACAGGAAGCATGCAGTTAGCTTGTGAAAATATTAAAGAGTAGAGGGTCACGAATTGAGCCTTGATACACCCCAGTTTGGATTGGTAAGTAAAGGGAGCAGGTAGCCTGCCATCTTACTGATTGTTGTCTATTAGTGAGCTAGCTAGTTAACCATTTAATAGTAGAGGGAGATAAGTTGAATTGTGATAGTTTATCAAGAAGTTTGGAGTGTGATATGGTATCAAATGTTTTAGAAAGGTCAAGAAAGTGGCAAGAAACCAGTAAAATTTTATCCATAGCTTCGACAACGGTTTGAGTAAAGGACAGTAGGGCAGTAAATGTTTTATTGATGGGGTCTGAAGCCATGTTGTGAAGGGGTTAGGAGGCTATTATCTAGAAGCTACTTAATAAGCTGTCTGTGAATGACTTTTTCAAGGGATTTAGATAGTGGAGAGAAAATAGCAATAGGTCTGTAGCTGGATGGTTCATTGCTGTTGCCTCACTTGTGTAATGGAGTGATAAAGGATGATTTCCATACACCTGGGACAGTAGATTCTTGACTAGAACTATTGATCAGGGTGAAGACGGGGTAGGCTATTGAATGAGTGGCTAGTTCAAGAAAGAGGGGGGGTTGTCAGAAGACAGGGAACATGGCTTTGGCTTAAGCAGGAGAGATTTCATGTAAGATGTTAGGATGGCGTTGAGTGTGAAAGAGGGAGTATTGGTGAATTGTAGAGTGGGGGTTTGTGCATTGATTGTTCGGACCATAGTTGGTGAGTTTGAGAATAGATTTAATGAGGTATGAATTTAGAAGAGTGGTAGATTCTAGGGGGGTTTGTTGGGGTAAGGGTTGGGGGTAGAAGGGCTGCCAGAATTTTGGGGGGGTTAGACTTATGGGTGAGTTGAGCATTGGAGTAGAATTTGTTCTTATCTGTATTGATGTGTTTTCTAGCCAGATTACAAAGGTGTTTATAGGTTTGGAGAAGAGAAGGTGATTTAGTTTTATTCCATTGTTTCCAGGTGCTGTCTCTTTTTTCATAAGAGTGAATGTATCTTTTGAGAACCATGGGGTGTGGATTGCTTTGATTCTTACTTTTCTGAGAGGTGCCACGGAGTCAAGGATGGAGAGAAAAGTGTGATTGAAATGAAGGACAGCATCATTTAGAGGGATGTGTTTCAGAATTGATCAATCTATAGAGTTTAGCATGTGATTAAAGGACTCACTGTTAAAAGTGGAAAGATTGCAACAATCTTTATAGAGGTGGTATTTAGGTATCTAAACAGCATGCCTAAGATCTCAGATAGGAAGGTGGTCACTAAGGGGAGTCTGGTAGGGTAGTACGGTTTTGATACAGGTTAGGGTCAGTTGTTAGGATCCATTCAAGAGTGGAGCTACTATTATTGTTTTTATTGAATCTAGTAGGTGTAGTAAGTAGCTGATGAAAGCCATGTAGGTCGATGGTGAGAGATGGGCTAGCTGTAGATAGTTATCCAGTTGATGTTAACGTCTCCTAACAGAATGGTTTCATAGCTGATTTTGAGTGATAGCCATGACAGTATGGATTCAAGGATGAGAATGTTGTTACTCTTTTGTTGTTTAAGGTGGCAGTTTAGGATAAGTAGTTTGGCGGGGTGGAAATTTGGATGGGTTATGGGTAGGGGGGAGATATTGAGGTGTTTGCAGTACATAATGGCTACTCCACTACCTTTCCTAACTATTCTGTCTTACTGGTAGATATTGTAATGGGGGGAAGAATTTCAGAGTTTGAGATGTGGGGCTTTAGCAATGTTTCAAATAGGGTTAGGATGTGTAGGGAATGGAGGGTAATCCAGGAGTGTAGTTCTGTGGTTTTATTCGGGAGGCTCTGTGTGTTAATTGAGTATATACTAAGATGTTTTGCACTGGGCAGGGAGACTGTTGAGACTGGTGGCTGCTGGGATAGTGGAGGAAGTTGTAGGAGAAGCAGGACCTGGATTGGGGTGGATATCCCCATCAGTTAGAAGTGTGTTTGGGAGAGGGAGAGGTTTGAAGTGGTACTGGTTGTGGTTGTGACATAAGTATTTTAGCTTTAGCTTAGGTGGCAAGGGAGTGTGTGCTAAGATTTTGTGTTTGTGAAGTTGGGTAGAAGAGATGTTGAATAGAGATGGTGAGATAGAGCATGATGATTCTTTTTGTTGAATAAAGAGTGTAATAGTAATTTGAGGTTGGAAGTGGTGGAGTTGTGATTGATAGGAGGTAAGTGAAATGAGGAAATAAAGTAAAGGGAATAGCCATGGTATAAGTTACAGTTGTAAGAAATAGCAGTAATCTGATTATAAGTAGTGTAAAGGAAAAGGGTGGGGCTGTGAGGGGTCAGGAAGCAGGGATATGTTAATTGGATGAGGTGGGTTGGGTTTTGTATTTGGGTAGAGAGTATAAATTAAACGAAAGTGGGGGTTGGTGGGAATGGGTGTAGGGTAGGGGAGCAGAGTGAGCCCAAACCCATTGAGGTTGAACAGAGTGAGCTTACACTGGATTGGAAGGTTTCTCTACAAAAAACAATCAGTATGAGTACACCACAGGTAGAATTTGTATTCTGCTTACTAGTCTGCAATGGTGGCTTTTATTCTTTTTTACATTTGTATGCCCCTTTGCTCTTTGTTTGCTGCACACTATGTAGTTAAAAATAAAAGTAGCTTGAGACTTTGCACTTTCGTTTGGTGTTTAATTAGTAAAGAGTAAGTATTGAGGGGTAGGGACTGAAGGCTATTACTCTATTGAGAGGGGATCAATACCTTAACATAACAAAACCATAAGTTAAGCAAAATGAATCAACAGTGAAATGAATGGAAAGGTTGGGGTGGGTAAGAGGAAGATGGTTTGCAGCTGCCGTACCTGTGCTCTAGCTGATTGTAACAGATTTTAACAATTATGTTTAATGGTAAATGGATTTTTAGCAACAATATTAAGTACAACCAGATGGTCATTTTGGAAAAAGAAGTAGTGATCTAATAGTGATGGAAATTTAGCATGATTGCAAAGAAATTATGAATATGTGTAAGCAAATTTGGATATTTATATATTTTACATATGTAATATTTGTAAATATGTAAATATTTTGTAAATAACATTTATTTTTGTATATAAATAATGGGCCTTACTCTTTTTGATAGGTGCTGTGGGATCTTTTATATCCACCTGCGTTACCACTAACTCAAGAAGATGGGACCTTGTTTTAACATTTCATCCGAGGGACAGCACACTCAAAAGTGCAGCACCCCACTCTGCTACACTGATCTTCCTGAAGATAACTCACACCTTCTGCATCAAAGGCAAGTGTGCTAACTGTTGTATCACTGACACTGATAGCCCAGTGTATAGCTGACACCCTTAACCCTCCCCACTACTTGCCGGATCACAGAATAACAGTCAATTCACATTTTGCTGAACAAGAAGTGTTGGATTTGGTGCAAGATCATTTGATGGTGGAGATCAGGAAGTTTTGTCTTTTAACAAGTTAGGCACTTTTGTCTGCATTAAAAAATGACAAGGACTTCCTTAGTGCTCAGACTGTGTGGCATCTTTCCTTTTAAATTCATTAGTGAAGCTTTTAAAAGTGCTCCCTCTCAGCTATGATCCCTTGTCACCACCTATTCATTTTAACTATTTCCTTAATTTTGGAAGTAAAGTGGTTATTAAACTCTATTTTAAAATGCTATTGTCTTAGTAAATTCCATAAATTTTCATATTAGACTGTTTTAGTTCCGTTAGTGAAAGTCTACTGATTCATTTCAACCCCATCCTCTCCAGGTTGAAAATTTGCAGGCAAGACTAGTAAAGATAAGCATGCAGTTAACTTAAGTGATTTGCATAAGAAACAGACTTGGCAAATGTTTTTTTAATTTCAGTTAGTTTGGCTCAACGTTTTATTCTTCAGGAGCAACCAACCACACTCAAGCAAATGTGTTCTTCATAGTCTTGGTGTAAACTTAATATATATATATATATATATATATATATATATATATATATATATATATATATATATATATATATATATATATATATATATATATATATATATATATATACATACACAGAGAGAGAGAGGGGGAGTTATATGAGTTATCATTGCACACATTTTATTGTGTGCTGCAGTGTTGGTCTTTTTCATCACTGGTTGAATTTGTCGAATTATGTAACAGTCAAAAGTTCATTAAAATGACCTTTACAAAATTCAAGGCTTTTTGCCCTCTTTTCAAGTTTGTACACCTGACTGCTGACCTGACTGGACATCCTTATTATTGGCTGCAGATGTATTTGGCAGGCTGCTTAATTCCCAATAAATTGAGCTGCATTCAATTGATTTTCCCTTTCTTACTTACCTTGTTGCTGGCTGCTGCATACCTGTGTTGGACTGGACCGGCAGAATTTCTAAATCCTGATCTATATTCCTTGTGCATGTAGATCATTTGTGGTGGTCCGTTCGTAACTTGCAGCTTGCCTGGAATATTATGATGTTCTGCAGCAGTATTTTGTATATTTATGTACCCCATAGAGTAAGTCCATTCCTGTTTACCTAAATCCGATTGGTGCATTTCTGTTGTCCAAGTGACTGTTGAGGGGGCTTCTTTGATGCTATCTGGTATGTGTATGTGAGAATGAGATAATGCCGTAAAATGAAGAGACAGATTTCTGTGTGTGTGTGTGTGTGTGTGTGTGTGTGTGTGTGTGTGTGTGTGTGTGTGTGTGTGTGTGTGTGTGTGTGAATGTGTGCATGTCTGTATGGGGCAGGAATGAAGCTTGGGGAGTGCATGTGTGTGTTAGTTTATGTATGTGTGTGTGTGTGTGTGTGTGTGTGTGTGTGTGTGTGTGTGTGTGTGTGTGTGTGTGTGTGTGTGTGGTGTGTGTGTGTGTGTGTGTGTGTGTGTGTGTGTGTGTGTGTGTGTGTGTGTGTGTGTGTGTGTGTGTGTGTGTGAGACACCTCTTAACTAAGCAGATTTTCACAGAATGTCCAGATTTTTGCCTCATAATTTTTCGCTGTTTCTCATAAAATATGGTTTTCTGGCTATTCACTGAGGATCCTCACTAAAAAGTTTCAAACTTCATATCCTTCAAAAAAATGCACGCTAACACAAATCCTGTTTTAGCAACTTTCTAAGTTTATAAGAGCAACATTTAAAATCTGCCCCTATTTTTGGGCCTTTGTTTCCACATTGCTTTAGGCTTTGTCTAGAGTTCTTGCACTAAGAGGTTGAGAGGTATGGTAATGAGAGTGTCTCTGCTTGGGTTTTTTGTGTGTGTGTGTGTGTGTGTGTGTGTGTGAGCATGTATGGTGGGTAAATGGGTGTGTGCACACCTCCAAGTGACTGTTGGTGGAGAGATGGGGGTGGCTTGTTTGATGCTGTCTGGCGACTGTATGTGTAAGAATGAGATGATGGACTAAAAAGTAGGAACAGATCTTAAATATTGACTGTCTAAATGTTAATATGCAGTGTTTGTGTCTGTATGTGTATGAGAGAGAGAGAAAGAGAGAGAGAGAGAGAGAGAGAGAGAGATGATGGGCTAAAAAGTAGGGATATATTTTAAATATTGATATTATAAACATAACTTGCTGGACTGGTATGTTAGTATGCAATATGGTGCATGTGTGTGAGTGAGAGAGAGAGTGATATGGGACTAAAAAGTAGGGACAGATTTTAAATATTTATATTATAAACAAAGTTTCTGGAATAATTGGATCTGTTAGCATGCATTTTGTGAAGGATATGAAATCTGGACTCTGCACCAAGTGAAACATGATGGTGAGGGAAAGGCTGAAAAATAGGGACAGATTTTAAGTATTGCTCTTATAAACTTAAAACGTTGCTGGAATAACTGTATCTTTGTTAGCCTGTGTGTGAAGAATGACCCAGTAATACAGACAGATTTTATATATTGCTCTTATATAAATTTAGAAAGTCGCTGGAATAACTGGATCTGTGTCAGCATGCATTTTCTGTGTGGTTGGAACAACAGATCTGTGTTAGCATGCATTTTTGTATCAACATAGACCCAAAACTGGGAACGTGTTTTAAATATTGCAGTTATTAAACTGAGAAAATTGTTGGAGTAACTGGATTTGTATTATCATGCATTTTCTGTATGTGAGAACAAAGATGCAATAATATGGACAGATTTTTAACTTTTGTTGTTATAAACTTAAAAAAGTTGCTGCAGTAACTGTCTTAGTGTTAGCATGCATTTTGTGTGCGCAAATATACGTAGATTTTAAATATTTCTCTTAACTTATAAACTTGCTGGAATAACTGGATCTGTGTTAACATGCATTTTCTGTGTGGTTGGTTGAATAACCAGATCTGTGTTAGCATCCATTTTTTGGGTGTGAGCAGACTCAAATATAGGGGCTGATTTAAAATACCACTGCTATAGACTGGAAAAGTTGCCAGAATAACTGGATCTGTGTTAACATGAATTTTCTGTGTGAGAACAAAGACCTAATAATGGGGACATATTTTATATTTTCCTGTTATATACTTAGTTTCTGGAGTAACTGTCTTAGTTTTAGCATGCATTTTTGTGTGTATAAATATACATAGATTTTAAATATTTATCTTCACTTATAAACTTGCTGGAATAACTGGATCTGTGTTAGTATGCATTTTCTGTGTGGATGGTAGACTAACCGGATCTGTGCTGGCATCCATTTTTATGTGTGAGCAGACCCAAACATGGGGGCTCGTTTTAAATACTGCTGTTATAAGCTGGAAAAGTTGCCAGAAGAACTGATCTGTGTTAGCATGCATTTTCTGAGGTATATGAAGTCTGCACAAAACCAAACATGATGGGTAGGGGGTCAAAGGCCCGAAATAGCAACACATTACAGACTGATCTTAATAAACTTAGAAAGTTTACAGTTTGTTGGTATTATATGCAGAGTTTCATTGTTTTGCACTCTGTTTCATGTGGTTCTCAGTGCACTGTAGTTTTAAGAACCATACATATTCTAAATTTTGTTGTATTATATGCGGAGATTCACTTCGATTTGTGTTTACTGTTTCGGATATAAGTAGTATATTACTCTTCATGTTTTATAATGACACACCAAGACTGACCCAGTTCTAATTCATATCTTGACTGTCATAGCCTTAGTTTAAGGTGCTGTTTTCTCAGTGCTGCAGGTACTGTTGGCTGAAAATTCTTGATACAAATATATCAGTTGGCATGAATTATCTGAACCTTTACTTGTAACATGAAGCAGCCAGAGTGAATGATAAAAATTCAGAGGTGTGTAGTAACATTAGCTTGGATGGAATTAAAGCTTAAGTGTTATAACTCACTATCCTGTTAGTTATTGTTTAGCAGATGTAAAATACAGTGGAACAAGAGAAAAACCTGCCTGTTTGTTTTTGGTTCTTTTTGCTTTATATTGCTGCCATCACTGCATCATGTATTATACTGTGGCCATCGTGGTATCTTGAATTATATTGCAGCCATTGTGACATCTTGCATCATACTGTGGCCATCATGGCATGTTGCATTATACTGTGGCCATTGTGGTGTCTTGCATTATACTGTATTTAAGTTGAGTGGTGCGGTGAACTTCTGTGTAAACATGTAAGATGACTGCAGATACTCCATTGTGCATCAGCCCTGATGCTGGGAAAAGTTGCTGTCACTGTTTTAAAGCTTCTCTGGATAACCAGTCTGTGACTGAAATGTTGGCAGGTAGCCTACTTTAGGCTTTAACCTGCCTGGGATATTAGGTGTACTGGTAGCTAGAAATCCTATCCATTTTCTTTGGCCCAATAGAAAAAGATACAGCTGCTGAACTTGTACTTATTGAGCATCCAGTGAGTGTTTTATGCATCCCTGCTGCTTATATCTATTGTAATGTCAGCATCCAGTCTGTGACTGAATCTGAGATGTAGCTGGGCTTCCCTAGTCTTCATGCTGCATGGCTTTGAAGTACATGTGACAGTGGGATATATTTTTCATGTACTGAGATAAAGTTCTTGCCAAAAATAAGCCCTTGGGCAGTCAAGTTTTCATAGGTTCATAAGTTCATAAGACATTACTAGACTAATGACCCTATGGCCTTAACAAGCCAAGCCATGTGTTACCCTTGTTCCCAAGTTGACCATGGTTAGATGGTTATTGTTAGCAGAGTGACTCAGTAATTAGCACTGACTGCCCCTGTCCATGAGGGATACAGGTCTCCCATCCAATTGTCAAGGTTGCACTTAAATAGGTTCATTGAGGATCTCTGCGTCATGTGAAGTGTGAGTTTATTGCAGAGGACTGACAATCTCTGGGAGACATATCTGTCTCTCCAAAATGTTTTGTTTATGTCACAGGCTAGGTTGAGATTCCTGGAGTGGCTGACTCTTGCCCATTTGATTTGCTGACATGCAGCATTTCCATTAGGGCAGGGTCAGAGATCGCTCTATAGGCTTGGCACAGGTTACCTTTCAGCAGCTTGTAGGATACAGAGTACAGAGACAGAGCCTTCAGTCTTTCTGTGTAGGTCATGTTTTGGAGGCCGTCAATTTTCTTGGTTAGAAACCTCTGAGGTCACTCCAGTTGTTGCAGGTGTCTGGTGAGGTACATACAAATAGGAGCATTGTACTCAGTTAGTGGTTTAATGAGGGTATAGTATAGAGGAGTTATAACATCCTTAGCCTTGGATGTGATGCCCTTATTTATGAGATATCCAATGTAGAAGGCTTTCCTTATTACTGTGGAGACATGGTAATTGAAAATTAAATTGCTGTCAGCCTTTGTTCCCAAAACTGTTATCACTGTGTTTAAGCTTAGGGGGCACTATCTATAATGCAATTTGCAGGGGCCACTTCTTTGCCAAAGTGGATAATGATGCACTTTTTTGCAATTAGTTTAGACCATGACTCTGGCATCAATCAGTAGTCTGCATTAGCCCCTTTTGTAATATGGGGCTCTCAACCTCTTCTTGCAAGAAATCTGGGCAAAGCCTAAAATAATGCGGGGGGGGGGCAAAGGCCCAAAAATAGAAACATATTTTAAACAGTGTTCTTATAAATTTAGAAGGTTGATAGAATAACTGGATTTCTGTTAGCATGCATTTTCTGGAGGATATGAAGTCTAAAACTCAAACGTATGTCTTCATTTAGTGACTTCTATCCTCAGTGATTTTCCAGAAACCACAAACTTTAGGAGAAACAGACCAAAAATATGAGGCAAAAATCTGGACATTCTACGAAAATATGGATAGTTGAGAAGTATGGTTGGTGGACTCAATGATTGCACCTAGTTTGCAGTCATCTGTGAACTTGGTAAGCCACAGGCCATCTACTTTTGCCTGGACCTCTGAGAAGTAGATTTCAAATAGTAGAGGGCCCAGCACAGATCCCTGTGGTGTACCTCTGGTAACTGGTCTACTAGTGGAAGTGGAATCCCCAAATTTGACAATTTGCATTCCATCAGTGAGCCAGTTTGCTACCCATCTAGTGATGTATGGGTTAATCCCCAGCTGGAAGAGTTTTTCAATGACACTTAAGTGGGGGATTGCATCAAAGGCCTTGGCTAACTCAAGATAGATGGTATGTACTGCTTTGCTCACATCCAGGGTTTTGATGACATTCTTGAAGAAGTTCACCAGGTTTAATAAGCAAAACCTGTCCTTAATGAAGCCAAACTGGGTCTGGTCAAGAGTTAGGAGGTTGCTTATGTCCTTGTTGCTAAGGTCCATGATGATTCTTTCCATGGCCTTGCAAATAAGTCTGGTTAGGCTTATGGGTCGATAGTTGATGGACCCCCTTTGTATAGGGGGATTATTGTTGCTGCTCTCCACTCTGCTGGAGCAAAGCCAATGCTCAGGCTATAGTTGAAGAGAGTGCCAAGTGGTTCCAGTAAGTCTTGTTTTAGATTGTTTATTAAGGAGCCTGGGATGTTGTCGTTTTCCACGAAGGCTGTGGTTTTGGCTGTAGAAAGGGTGGATATTACCTATTCTTTGAAAATGCTAGGTAGTGGACTTGTGACAGGGATGCTTTGGGGCATATCTAGTGGGGACAGGGGGTGAAATTTGTGCCAAATCTGTCCGCCAATAGGTTTGTAATTTCTTCAAATTCAGTGTGAGTAGTACCATCCACATTCAGTTCAGCACATCGCTGGGCATTCCCTTTAATATTTCAGACATAGCTAAAGAAAGCTTTATGATTGTTTTTAGCTAGAGATGTTAATTTAGCCTTGTAATTTGCTTTAGAGGACTTTACAAGATATATAATTTGGAGGGTATTCTTCCTCTGGTGAGTAAGTTCCCTCTTGTTCTTGGATAACAGTTTCTTCCTTTTGTTATATAACCTATTTAGGCACCACCAGGGTGGGCTGTTTCTTCAGGAGGACGTGGTTTAGATACTGATAGGTACAGTTGAGTCTATACAGTTGTTTAAATGTCTATAAAAGGCATTTGTGTACTCCTCTGCATAGGAGTCCTTCCTGGCTGTATTAGCAGAGGGTTTGAAACTTTTTATACCTCCGCTTAGTAGGCTAAAATTTGCTTTGGAGAAAATTTTCAGTTTGTTTGCTCTTGTGGGGGTATCCAGTCTGATCTTTGCTTCACATGAGACAGATTTATGGTCTGACATCTCCAGGGAGGTCAACACACCATGGGTAGCGCAGTGCCCCCCCCATGTTGGTGACTACCATGTTCAGGACATTCAAGCCTCTTGTAAAGGTGCAGACTAGCTGTTCCACAGCATTTGAATTAACAAAGTCCAGGATCCTCAGGGCAAACACATTTCTGCCCATATATGTTGTCCAATCTATGGAAGGATAGTTGAAATATCCCATGACCAAAGTGTTTGTCTGTATAGGAAGTGATTGTAGCAAGTCCAGGTAGTCGGTGTGTTTCTCTTGGTTCATGGTGGCAAGGAAGCAATGATGTGGTAGGGTATTTTACCTATATTTAATTGAACCTGTAGTTGCTCTAGAGTGTTGTACTTTTTAACCAGTCTCAAGATGTATTTTATTATTTATTTATTTATTTGACATTTGTGCACCAGGTTCGTCCAGCTGAGGCTACGGCCCATTTTCAGTGGAGATCTGAGGATAAAAGCTCCAGTACAATATAATACAAAAAACATTCTGAATGTACTTTTGAGATTAACAATGGTATACAAATGGGTGGTCACATGACAGTAACACTAAAAAAACATAATACATTACACAGAGAGCTTAGAACAAATGAAAACAATTATATACAACCAAAATTACATTGAAAAGTAGATACAAAAACATTATATACAATTGTACATGCATGTCATGTAACTATACAAGTAAGGATATTTTCTTAGACTGTAGCTGCAAAAGGAACTGTAGGTGTTTTACAGTTGTATATGATTCCAATTTAAATGAAATGGAATTCATTGAGAATAAGAGTTGTGAGAAAGAAAAGAAAGAAGTTGCATGGGTGATACATAGAGGAGGGGGGGGGATTTATGTGGGATCCTTGCAGGCACAGGACCAAGGGTTACATAGGAAAGATGGATACACCTCCGCCTTTGGTTCTTTCATGCTCATTTTGGGGTCTGAATTTGTGGAAGGCATTGTAGCCTTGGATGGCCAGGGTTCTCTCTGGAGCTTTGAACCAGGTCTTAGTCATTAGCATCTCTCTCAGCATCTTGCAAGGTGAGGAGTGCTTCCAGGGAGTGCAGTTTTCTGTTGAGGCTCCTAGCATTAAGCAGCATAACCTTGAGTTTGCCTGTAGTAATGTAAGTTTGCGTTGCATTGCCCAGACTTTAGTAGGCAGAAGAAATGTGCATTTCTGATTGTGAGTTTGTGCTTTAGGAATGGAGTCTACACCAAAATTAAGACAAATATCAGGTGTACAGCAGAGGAAGGCAAAGTGTGCTCAACAGGAAAAGGCAGAGCAGCTGTCAGTAAGTTTACTTGCCTTTTTGACTCGGTAAGTTTAAACCCATTGTGTATAACTGACAATTAAGTGCAAACTACTACTATGCACAGACCTCCAAATTCAGCCTTACGGTATAATTGTGACCTGCCTTTGATAGGTACAATAAATAATGACATACATGGTATGTAGGAGACCATTTTCTCACTTTTCATTCATCACCATTTCCATCCATGGCACTGTATAACTGAACACATCAGGGCATGGATTTAGGATGGATCCTTTCAATGGGAGTTCAGTGCACATGCAATGATTTTTCAAGCATGTTACTGCCAGCTTTGCTGTGCTTGTCATGTATAGTCTGTCACTGTCTTTGCATTATGTAGCAGTACTTTTTGAGGGGAGAACTGTAGAACTGCTTATATTCTGTGCAGTGAGCAAAGCAGCACCAGGCTGGCAACATCTCTGCACTTACTATACTGAGTAAACATGTGATTGCTTCAGTCATGTATTGTGCAGCAGCACATACTTAGTAGGTTCTTTTCAACAGGCAAGCCAAAAAGCCATTGAATCCTGTGGTACTTGCAGTGGTTTCATATGGATAGTACAATATTGGGTAAGTTTTTTATGTCTGTTTATATCATGGAAAACTGCAGTAGTCCTTTCATCATTCAGAAGTAATAAAATTATTTGTTTTAGGCTTGTCATGGAAACATCAAGTGCCTGTGCAGTAGCAGAGGTGGGTGTTGTAGGCATGTCATGGAACTATCAGTGCCTGTGGCAGCAGCAGAGTTGGGTGTTGTAGGCATGTCATGCAACCCTCAGTGCCTGTGGTAGCAGCAGAGCTGGGTGTTGTAGGCATGTCATGGGACCATCAGTGTCTGTGGTAGCAGCAATGCTGGGTGCTGTAGGCATGTCATGGAACCATCAGTGTCTGTGACAGCAGCAGAGCTTGGTGTTGTAGGCATGTCATGGAACTATCAGTGCCTGTGACAGCAGCAGAGCTTGGTGTTGTAGGCATGTCATGGAACCATCAGTGCTTGTGGCAGCAGCAGAGCTGGGTGTTGTAGGCATGTCATGGAACTGTCAGTGCCTGTGGCAGCAGCAGAGCTGGGTGTTGTAGGCATGTCATGGAACCATCAGTGCCTGTGGCAGCAGCAGAGCTGGGTGTTGTAGGCATGTCATGGAACTGTCAGTGCACCTGTGGCAGCAGCAGAGCTGGGCGTTGTAGACATGTCATGGAACCGTCAGTGCTTGTGGCAACAGCAGAGCTGGGTGTTGTAGGCCTGTCATGGAACCATCAGTGTCTGTGGTAGCAGCAATGCTGAGTGTTGTAGGCATGTCATGGAACCATCAGTGCCTGTGGCAGCAGCAGAGCTGGGTGTTGTAGGCATGTCATGGAACCATCAGTGTCTGTGGTAGCAGCAATGCTGGGTGTTGTAGGCATGTCATGGAACCATCAGTGACTGTGGCAGCAGCAGAGCTGGGTGTTGTAGGCATGTCATGGAACCATCAGTGCCTGTGACAGCAGCAGAGCTGTGTGTTGTAGGCATGTCATGAAACCGTCAGTGCTTGTGGCAGCAGCAGAGCTGGGTGTTGTAGGCATGTCATGGAACCATCAGTGTCTGTGGTAGCAGCAATGCTGAGTGTTGTAGGCATGTCATGGAACCGTCAGTGCCTGTGGCAGCAGCAGAGCTGGGTGTTGTAGGCATGTCATGGAACCATCAGTGTCTGTGGTAGCAGCAATGCTGAGTGTTGTAGGCATGGCATGGAACCATCAGTGTCTGTGGTAGCAGCAGAGTTGGGTATTGTAGGCATGTCATGGAACCATCACGGCCTGTGGCAACAGCAGCGCTTGGTGAAGGACAACTTGCTATAGGGTAAGGCATTCTACAGAGCAGTGTAGATTATGCATCAGCACACACTGTCTTATTACAAGCTCTTTTGGCACCACTTCTCTTAATATATTGCAGTAATCATTCTGACTAGCCTTCCCCTTTCTTTTTAGTCATTGTGTTACAGTGAAAGTACTGATGAGAGGAGTTTCACAACCAGATGTTCCTGGAGAATCAGCTGCAGGCCCTCAAAGTCCAAACAGGTTTCTTCCAGCTGAGTCTGTGAGTCAAGAATCAGTAGCTGTGAGTCCATCTGGAAGTTCTGAATGTAAGGAGGCCTATGCTACATTCAGCAGCACCTATGACAGCATTGATATGCTTGACGTGGAGACTAAGATGGGATTTAATAAAAGGAAGTGCAATGCCCTCAAGCAATATCTTCAATAAAGTGCCGTAACAATAGACTATACAAGTACTGCAGCTGGATATGTGCAACAATACAAACATTCTAATATCTTCACTACAGTTTGTAATAGCATGAATGATGCCATAAAAGATTATGACATTGACATGTACAAATGTTATCCTACAGATATCGACAGAAAGACCACCTTGGTCATGTGGTGGCTATCACCTGAAGGGTTTGAGTTCCCTAAGTGTTTCATGGGGAATTCTGGAAGCCAACAAAACAAAATATTCAGTCCACAACTTCTGCATGAATTCCAGTTTGCACAGTATTCACAGAGTTTGGATGGGGTCTTCTGTGGTCCATGCTTTGTCTTCAACATAGCTACAGGGTGTGTGTTGTTCTCCATGCCTATGACCTATTTATCTAATGCAGGGAAGATTCTTGAATAACACAGCAAGTCAAAGGACCATGGAAATACAATTGCAAAGTCAGAGGCATTTCTAGAAGTATGCTTTGGCCAACTGTAACAGCATATCAGTGCATTGCACAGAAAGATAAGAAGTTGCAGGAATGGACAGTTCATCCCTTGAGACATATCATGTGGATAATTCTTCTCTGTGGAAGGCAGAATTTCCCACTCCATAGAAAACTGACTTGTGCATGAAACTTTAAAGCATTGCTTGAATGCATGGCAGAAGTAGACTCTGCACTCACAGACCATATATGGGATTGTCTGCAAAATGCAATGTACACTTTCACACTGTGGAAGACAGAATTTGTCACCCCATGGAAAACTGACTTGCAGAGGAAACTTTAAAGTATTGCTTGAATGCATAGCAGACGTGGACTCTGTACTTGCAGACCATATAAGGGAGGCTCTGCGAAATGCACTGTATACTTTGGCACAAATTCAAAATGAAAGTATTAATCTTATTGGGTTACAGATACAGAGAAAAATTGTAAATAGAGTTAAAGAGGCACGTTTTTCAGTTAATTGCTGATAGAACAACTGACATGGCAAGTGACTCTGGCTCTACGTTATGTTCATAAAAGTGAAGGAAATGTAGAAATCCATGATGACATCATTGAATTTGTGGAAGACCATGACACCGCAGGAAAAGCATTAGCTGACCTCTTTCTACAGACACTCACAGCATGGGGTGTGGACAAGGTGTTAGTGCGAGGAAGACTATGACAGAGGAAGCAACATGTCTGACCAATTTAATGGTGTATGGGCAAGAATTCGAGCCCTGTTTCTAGAAGTTGTGTACACTGCCTGTGAACTGCACAAGCTCAGCACTGCCATAGTTCATTCATGTGCAATGCATGATATGGCAAACACTCTTGACACCTACAGGAAAATAACTGCAATGCTAAATTCATCTGCTGAACATCGTAATGAGTATTTAGCCCACCTTAAGGAATTCACACAGTTCCTATGTGAGGATAAAGATGAAAACGGAAGTACCTCACTTCAGGCACCTGGCAACACCCAGTGGATGAGTCAGGCTGATTACCTGCAGAGCTTCAAGAATAAATATGTCATCTTTGTCATCACTTTAGAGAGTATTGCTGAGTATGACAGAGATGCTGACAGATATCTGTACTCTATCACAGGATTCAGTTTAATTGTATCTCTGGTTACAATGGAGTCTGTGCTGGATATAATTAAGCCATTTCATCTGTACCTGCAGCAGGAACAGATTGACTTGATTCAGGCTTGTGAAGAAGCAAACGCTGTCACTGATACTCTTCTAGCAATGAGATCAAATGCTGACAATTCTTTTTCTGAGTTGGATGAAGAAGTCAAACAGCTGGCAGCAAGAGTCATGGGAGAAGAAGGTGTTCCAAGGATCTCTGGAAGACAAATTCAAAGGAGCAACATTGGTGCTGTTGACCCAGAGGAGTACTATCAAAGGAACATGTTCATTCCATTTCTGGATCATGTCATAGGCAAAATAAAAGACCAACTTATAGAATGCTGGCATGTTTCATTGCACAGTATCTGGTGCCATCCATGCTGTATGAAAGATGATGAGAAAATGGTGGAATGGTACAATTCATTCAAGACTGACACATCCAGTCTGCCCAGTTTCAAAAATGAGCTTAACCTATGGGTGGGCAAATGGAGAGCAGTTGCACGAGACAAGCTGCCAATTATCATCATTTTAACCTTACAGCAGTTGATGCCAGCATTTTAGCCAAATATAAATAGTGCATTAACAATTCTGGCAACCATGCCAGTGAGTGTTTCCTCTGCAGAGCAGTCATTCAGTGCTCTATGACCCATTAAGACTTGACTCCAAAACACTATGTCTGATGCACTTTTAAGTGGGTTGGGCTTGCTGCACATACATGATGATATCGATCTTGATATCACACAGGTTCTAAAAGACTTTGATCCACTTAACGATCGCCGTGATAGAGCAGACCATCATGATGATGGCAGGTGGGCACTCATGGCTAATTGTATGTTGTCGTGTCCTGACAGTATGCTGTGAAAGGGTGGTTTCTCCTTTTGACTGGGCTGTGTGCTGCTTGGTGTGAATGGTTTAGGCTAAAGTTGCCAAATGACACGAGAGCCAGAGCAGCAAACAGCTCAGTCCAGCTGGCTTCCTTTTGGACTGGATTGTGGACTGCTTACTGTGAATGGTTTAGGCTGCTTATAAAAAAACCAAAAACCAGAGCAGTCAACAGCCATGCCTGGATGACTTCCCTTTACACTGGATTGAACTGCTTATTTCAAATGATTTAGGTTGCTTTTTTAAGATATCAAAACTAGAACAGTTAGCAGCAGTGTGGTGGTTAATAGATGTTTTTGGGGTTGGTGTGTGGTGGTGTGAATGGACCTCTGTATGACTGGCTACCTTGTTGTGGTAGAGGTAATTGTTGCAGTGAATGGGTCAGGATATGTGCCCCTCTTGTCTGGGTTGTGAGCTGTAGCCTGTGAATGGTTTAGTCTGTTATTAAATGCACCTAAACCAGAGCAGCCTACAGTCCAGCCCAAATGTCTTTCCTTTGCACTGCATTTTGGGCTGCTTATTGTGAACAGTTTAGGCTGCTTTTTAAGATATCAAAACCAGAACAGTCGTTAGCTGCCAGCATCAGTTACTATTCACTGTGGTTGTGTAAAGTGCAACTGGACCTCTGTGGGACCAGCTGTTGGCTTCCCCTTTTTCTGGTTGGTGTGTGGTGGTTTGAATGGACCTCTGTGTGACTGGCTACCTTGATATGCTAGAGGGGTTTGTTGCAGTGAATGACTCAGGCTGTGTCCCCCTGTTGACTGGATTGTGGGCTGCTGTCTGTGAATGGTTTAGGCTGCTATTAAATGTATCTAAACTGGAGCAGCCTTCAGCCGAGCCCAGATGTCTTCCCTTTGGACTTTATTTTGGGCTGCTTATTGTGAACAGTTTAGGCTGCTTTTTAAGATATTAAAACCAGAGTAGTTAGCAGCCGATGTGTGGGGTGTGTGTGGTGTGTGGTGTGTGTGTGTGTGTGTGTGTGTGTGTGTGTGTGTGTGTGTGTGTGTGTGTGTGTGTGTGTGTGTGTGTGTGTGTGTAGCGTGTGTGTGGTGTGTTTTTGTGTGGAGTGAATGGATATCTGTGAGACTGGCTACCTTTTTGTGGTACAGAAGGTTGTTGCAGTGAATCACTGCTACTAAATGC
Source organism: Protopterus annectens (assembly GCF_019279795.1). NCBI lineage: Eukaryota > Metazoa > Chordata > Ceratodontiformes > Protopteridae > Protopterus > Protopterus annectens. Next base: position 324,468,027 of record NC_056728.1, read on the forward strand.
CAGTTAAGAGTGACTGAGGACATCTCAGACAAAATGTTGGCAGGTCAGCATGGATGCATGGGGGGTTAGCAGTACCAGACCTTAGGGTAAAAATAAAAAAATAACCTGTCTACACCCCTGCTTTACTGTAAATGACAATGGGTTTTAGTGCTAGGCATTAGAGCTATAACTGAAGGTAATGAAGAAAATGGCTGATTTTTTATTTTTAATTTCCAAGAAAGAGAGATCGTTTGGGAATGTATTCCAAGAGATCATTTGGGAATGTATTCCAAGAGATCGTTTGGGAATGTATTCCAAGAGATCATTTGGGAATGTATTCCATATAACTAGCTCTTGGAGGAACTGAAACAATATTTTGGTGAGCCTGACAAAAAATGTACAATTTAAGTGTAATATTATCCATACTTATTACTAGTTTGAATGTACAACAGGCCTAATTTTTGCTTGAAATCCCAGTTTTTTTCTATGAGTGGATAAGGCAAGGGATTAAAATAATGTTTGCACTGAAGGCTGGCAAACTGAGTGCAGCTCCACCTGGCAGGAAAAAAAGAGTTCATCCCTGCAATGCTTTTTTTCCTTTCTTTTCGTTTCTTTGGTTTAGCAGAACTATGGTCTAGCTTTGAAATTATTTCTGTACATATTTGTAAATAGATATTTCATTTCTGCTTTTAACTCATTGGTCAGATTACTTAAAGTTCACAGATTTCAGCAGAGTGTACCAAGTTCCACACAAAAATTGTGGCTAACAAGTAATGTGCAAATATGCCTCAGTCTGCAGAGAATAACTCAGCACAAAGCAAACATAACCAGCAACGTCACTGCAACCACAAGCAGTCATGTCAAAGCTGTATGCAATAAAAAATGGTTCCTAAATAAGTTTTATCTCTCTCTCTCTCTCTCTCTCTCTATATATATATATATATATATATGGATCTACTTTGATCCAGCAAATTTACGTTTCATCGAAACGTAAATTCACTACCTTACTTTCACGAAAGTGCATTTTTTCAAAAATGCACTTTTGTGTAAAAAAATATAAAACCTAAACCAAAAAAAAAAACCCACACTAAACACTATTATGCAGGGGGGCAACTCCCCCTGTACCCCCACACTCCCCCTACTTTAATATTCTCACTCCGAGATCGCACTACAATGGGGAAAAGGGAATATCCCCTTATCCCCACTGCACCACGATCTCAGCAATAGTTTGCTTAGTTGCACATCAACACTAAACGTTGAAGTACAACCAACGTTACATGCAAACTGCATGTTTTTATTTCTGTTCTGTTTTTTTTTTTTTTTTTTTTTTTATTATTCTTTATACACAAAAGTGCATTTTCAAAAAAATGCACTTTTGCGAAAGTGAAGTCGCGAATTTACGTTTTGATGAAACGTAAATTTGCTGGATCAAATGGGATCCATATATATATATATATATATATATATTTGCATTAGCAGTGCACATTTATGGAAACTATACAAGCTCAAAGGACCTTACTGTAATAAAGGAAAAGTAATAAAGGAAGAGAAATTTGCATCAGCCCATCTGAAAGGTGGCAAATAGCTGTAAACAATTATGGATATTGTAATTTCTAGATGGACAAATTGCAATTTGCTGAGTCCCATGTAATCTGCAAAATTTCTAATAAAAAATAATGAAGTAAGGTGAAGGGCAGTCACTGCCACTTTGCCATGGTCAACAGTAGCTGGCAATGGGTGCAGGACAAATGTGAGTAATATAAGTAAAGTACACACTCAAGGAAATAAGATAATAGAAACGCAGATGTGGGGGTGTGGGCAATGAACAGATACACACAAGAAGTATGATGGAATAGGAATGTCATAAGGAGAGGTGGAACAGCATGGGCAAATTTGTTTCAGTAGGAATATGCCCTATTTTTTTTGTTGGAATAGAAGGAATGGAAAAGACACGAAAGAGATGGGGACAACAGAGCAAAGTAAAACATATAAAAATATCACAAGACATGGCAGACAAATGTTGGAAATACATATAAAAGAGAGGTAAGGTACACAAATGGCTCACACATAAAAGACATATAAGATACACAAATAGCACACGTAGACTATATGACATGGGTGAAGGAAAACTGACAAATAGGATTGCAAACCAGCTATAGTGCTATACAAAAATACATATGTACCAATTCACAAATCATTGCTGAGATGTTGCAAACTGTGTGACAGCCATACCAGAATGTCTATGACCAATGGTAGGTGTGTGTAGGAGAACACTAAATGGGGGGGTGTCATCTCTGCAGTATGCAATAGATATCGAATGCAATCAGCAGCTAGAATGTTAACAGTGCAGCTGTAAGCCAAGCAACAGCAAGGATGAGCAAATGCAGGAGCAGACAAGTGGAATGCAGGCTAGAACCTCTAACCCTGCATGCAAAAGGCAAACACCAAGCTTAATGCAAAGAGCAGTATCACAGCAAAGCATTAATGTGGCTGTATGCCTCATAAAAAAGTGCATACAACACAAATACAGGCAAAATGGGATCCTTATGACAAAGACATGGCATGTTAATGTCAACTCAGATGGGTTGCAGCTATACAATTTATTTATTTATTTATTTATTTATTTATTTATTTATTTATGTATCCTTTGTTGACCAGGTTAGGCCCACTATTCTAGTAGTCTCCTTTCAGGGAAGAAAAGAGGTGGTATTTATACTATTAGGGGAAATTTGGCCAGGGCATCAGGAACTTCTGCACTCATCATTGTTGGAAGTGGGACCCACTTTGGAGAAGAAATTACTGTTTCCATTCTAGGTGCAGAGGCAGCCCAGAGAAACAGGGAGGCAGATGGAGAATAAAGGAGATGAAGGAGTGGTAAAAGAAATGAAGGAGAAAGAACATTTTGAAACTGGTGAATGTGTGCAGGATTCTGAGGAAATGTTTCAAAGAAACCTGTATGGATGCATAATTACAACTCTCCAGTCAGAAGGGCTGTGGGATAATTTATGAAAAGAAATGTTAGTGCAGAGTGCGCCAGAAAATGAAGATGTTCTGGGGGGGGGGGCATTATGGAGAAAATAGAAAAGGAAGATGCACAGATAATCCTGAAGAATAGTGCTGAGCTGGTATAGAAAACATGCAGAGAAAGTAAAAGAAGGCAAGAGTGGACTAGCAGAAAAGAAGGAAGAAGAAAATGAAAAATGGAAGTGCATGGTATGGATTCAATGTAAAGAAGACAAAAAAATGGACAGGTATGAAGTGAGGGACAATGTAATAGCAGGTATAGAAGCATGTGAGTTAAGAGCATTTATTCTTATTAACAAAGAGATGTTTTGTGACATTATATTTAAGACTGTTTTTTCAATGAAAAAGTTTCTTGGAGAATATGAAACAAAGAAAGACTGTAACCCATGGAATCTTTGTATGATAAAAGCATTAACAGGGAAACAAACAAAGAATATTCATGTGCAATGTGAAACAGACGAAGAAAGAGAGACTTTGAAAGGACATTTAAAAGATTTACATAAATAGGTAGCAAATGTTTATGACAAAAGGGGTTTATGGGCTGGTGGCTGGGATTATAACATTGTGCTAAAAATATAAAGAGAAAAAATTATACATATATACATATACCAAGAATGATAAATATAGAGAGGAATACTGCTAAGGACAACCCAAAACATGTTTTTTTTTTGTGGAAAAGATGGACATTTGATAAGTAACTGTGGCAAAAGAAAATGTTATATTTGTGGGGGAATATTATATTTATGTGCAAAAAATTAAGTTAAAATGTTATAAATGTAACAGAATTGGATATTTATGGATGGATTATAAAAAATAATATTACAGTAAGGAAAAAGAAAAAGAAAGAGAAGAAAAAGAACAATGATAAAAAGTTGTAGCTGTAGTAGAAAAAAAAGAAAGAATGGATGAGAAAAATAATAAAGACGACATAGGAGAGGGTTCTAAAATAAGTGATGAAGACTTAAACTGAGACGTAGTAAAATGAAAAAATTCTATTGGTTAAAGGGAAAAGACTTAACAAATTAAAGGCATAAATGCAAAAGGAAAAACAGAAATGGATGAAAAAGAATAAATACAGCTAAAGACTGTGGCTTGGTATAATGGTTAAGGTTTTTGACACAAGATACAGTGTTTGATTTTCACCTTTGGGAAGGAAATTGGTTATTCATAGAACAGTCTATTTAAAAAGCTAGCCAAGTAATTAGCTATGAACTTATGAAACTATGAATCTAATGAAAGGGGGGAAATGTGCTGCCTGTAAATGTGAGTGGTATTCAGAATATAGAAAGAAGAATAGCAATTTTGGAGTGGTATAATACATGTCATATAGATGTAATTTTACTAGAAGACTCAAGATTTTTAACAAATGAAGAAAGATTACAAACAGAGAAACTATAGGGAGGAAAGATTAACTGGAATTTGGGAAATGAGAGATGCTCTGGAATAGCCATAATCTACAGAAATATAGTAAAGATACAACTTCAGCAAAACGAGGAAGATTAATAATTGTAGATTTAAAATGGAAAGAGCAAGTATATAGAATTATAACATTATATGCTTATGTTAATTGTAAAGAAAGGAAAGCTCATTTCATCAGATTTTAGACTATGTGGTGATAAATATGAATATTATAATAACAGGAGACTTTAATTTTGATTTAAGAGTCAAGTGTAAAAAGGAAGGAAATGATATAAACAAAAAATGTTAGAATTTATAAGATGTGGTAATTTAAAACTTTGGGACAAAAATTCATGGACTTACAAAAGAGAAATGTAAATAGATTATTTTATAGTATCAGAAGGTTTAGTTATAGGAGAAGGGAAGGTAGTTGAAACAGGATTTTCTGATCATCTTGCAATATGGCTAGAGATAAAGGAAAACAATGAATATATAACAATATGCAAAGAAATAAAAATGATAAATGAGAAAGCATGGAAATATGAAGGAAGAAAGAGATTAGTAATACAGTTATGGAAAGATCATATTACTACAAGAACATTTTATAAAAAATTGGACTGAATGGTGGATTAAATTTAAGGAAAAATGTAAAATATGTTTTTGTAGTGGCAATATGGTATAAGAAAAATAATGAAAGAAAAATATACAAGAGAATATAATGATACATTGGAACATTTAGAAAATAATGATGGAAAGTACTTTGACAAAGAAAAAGAATTATATGAAAGTCATCAAGAAAATACATGAATTGTTATATAAGCAAATATATTTTTACAAGGAAAAAAAGAAGTATTGAGTTACTTAAGAGATTCATAAATGAAAATGGTAGTGTAATGAGAGAAATAAAAAATGTAAAAAGGAGAAATATAAAGAACTCAAGAAAAGATTATGAATAGTGCTGTACGATATGTACAAAAATGTTTAGAGAAAAAAGAAGGTAGTGAAAAGCATGGCAAGTAAAAAGTCAACAGAAAAGAGAATAAGGAGTTGGAAAAGGAGATTTCTTTAAATGAGCTAAATAAAGTAATAGGCCAAGTAAACATAGATTCAGCTGCAGGAACAGATGGAATAGTGTGTGAAATGTATAAAAATATTTTGAATGAATAATTAAATAAAATTTCTATGTATAAAGAATTATGTAGTGGAATACATAAATTCATATGTAAAAAGGAAGATAGAATACAATTAAAAAAACGGAAACCGATATTATTTAATAATAATGCTCATAAGATCTTTATGAAAATAATACAAAATAAATTTGAAGCTAAAATTTAAAATATGATGGAACATAGCATATATAGTATAAAGGGGAAGGATTGCCAAGAATTATTAATGATAGATAGAGAAACTGTGGATGATATTATGAACAGAGAAGAAGAAGTGAAGAGCATGATAAGAGACCTTAATAAGGCATTTGACACAACTGGACATGAAATCTTATGGATGATGATGAAAGAAAAAAATATAAGTGAGAAAGTTATGAAATTAAACAAACCAAGAGGAAACTTCATAGTATGGAGGGTGTGAAGTTCACTCCTTGAATTATGTTATGCACCTAGCTCACTCATAAAAATGGAACTGTAAAATACACACTACAAAATAATAAAATTGAAAACAGTATGTAGTCCACAGTCATTAGCTACATAGGAAGAGTGGTATAAGACAGGGATGCCCAATGCGTTGTATACTCTTTACATTAGCTATGAAGGTGATATTATGTAAAATAAATTACAAAATGAAGGAGGTGGGGTATATAACACCTAAAGGGTTAAGAACTCCAGTTTTTTTTTTTAGATATGCAGATGACTTTACAATAATTGCAAAAACAAAATTTGGATAAAAAAGTAATAATTTGCATAAATTTGTATTTAGAGCTGATAGGGATGGTTTTAAATAAAGAAAAAAGTAAAGGCTTAATTGATGTAAAAATTGGGGATATATACTTCATGATGAATGAAAATTCTGTGTTAGGTATAAAATGTGGGAAGTAGAATTCAATGGGGAAAAACAATAAAAGAAATTAAACAAACATGTCTTTCCTGGAAAACATACAAATTATCATTCAGAAAAAAATGTGTATTTAATAAATTCAGTACTGATGGGAACAATAGTTATTTATTTATTATTTTATTTATTTGACATTTGTTTACTGGGATAGTTTGACTGGGTAGGTGCCCATTTTGAGTGGAAGACTGGGTAGAAAAGCTCAATAGATACAAAACAAAACAGAATATACAGCATATCTAGTATAAATTACAGCAATTGTAAGTACAAAGGAACATGTAGTGTACATAAAAATAGTTAAAAATATAAATTAGTAGCAAAGCATGTATATACAATGGATAATACAAGATTTGCTTAGAGTATTGTAAGTTAGGTTTACTTTATCTAGGAAGATATAACATTTATTGTGTAGAAATAAACACCGTCTAAGGTATTGCTGAGGACCTAAGATTATTTATTGAATGTTTAGCAAGTGTATTTATGTTGCCAACCATATTTGAAAAGGAATTATTGCAGATAATGTTTTTCATTTATATGGGGTTCTAGATTAAACCCAGTAAAAAGACAATTTTTGTATGTAAATATAGAAGAAGGAGGTTTAGGTTTAATTAACCCAGTGGCATATGTTGCTTCATTAAAGTTGCAGAATGTGTTAAACTGAACAAATGAAAAAAAAGAGGGATTAGTTGTAAAATTGTATAAGTATGATAAATTTGGGGATATGGTAAAAAAGAGTAAAAGAGAAAAAGAGTGTATAAATGAGGAAATAAAATATTACAAAGAAAATGTTTTTGTGAAAAATAAAAACGTGAGGCAGAAAAAGCTAGAAAGGTATGCTATAAGAAAATAATGATACAACATTACTTCATGAAAGCATGGAAAAATCTAACAGATAAAAAATAAAGCTATAAAAATAAGAAGCAAATGGTGTAATCAGAAAGAAGTATGTCAAGATATTTTTGTGGAGACTGGTAATAGAGAAATTCCCATTAAAAGAAAATAGGTACTGTGATGATGTGAGGTAATGCCAGCTATGCCACAGAGAGCAGGGCAGTGCATGTGTAACATATGCTAGCATAGCTAGCTGGAGTTTTGCAAAAAATTTTATGCTATTTGTATATGAAACTAATTTGTACATATACTTGTGTTAAAAATGCATTTGTAAAGTTGCCTATGTTAAAAATGTATCAACGGTGGGTCCTGCTGGACAGAAAATAAATATATATTTATATCAGACAGTATTGTTATAACTGAGAAAATGTATATATGATAACAGAGGATGATGGAAGGGAAGGGGTAAATCTCAGCTCAGCTTACCTTAATAAAAATATACATAAATGAAATGACTTGGTTTAGGCCATGAAGATTTTATCTCACAGGCCTGAATGGAGTCAAAGACTCAATGTCTCGGAAAGGCCTGGGCTCTTATTGCCCTTCGTAGTGAACTAATTGCTACCC
>NC_056728.1:324478449-324485949 GCF_019279795.1 Protopterus annectens
GTAGGATTACCAGCAATTTATTAACAAGACAATGACTTCAGTTAGCGCTTTTGTCTCCCTTCACTCTCAGGGACTTCTTCAGACTAAAATTCATTGTTCATTACATACATTAAATACCCATTCTAGGGATACATCACCCAACAACATCCAATCTAAGTTAAGAAGCCTAGTGACATGATAAAATAGGCTAAATTACAGTAAACGCCTAGTCACATGATAAAACAGGCTAAGACAACTAGCAATCAACAAATGGATATGCACACGTGAACCACAAGAGACATTGGAAAAAAATAAATTAACCAAGGATGACATAGGTACTGTAAACTTTAAAAATAGTTAACCTCTCTAATTATGAATTATTTAGAGAGGAATGTTGAGTACTAAGTAAAGGCTGGAATTTTGCTCAGGCTCAGAGAGCAGACAAATTAGTTGCTGAAAATGAACTAAGAGGCTATGTTAGAAGCTTTATTTTTGACATAATGTTTCACAAATGCAATGAAGTAAAAAGTGAATTTTATAAGCCTAGTTGCTTTAACCCACCATTATGTAAGGAGTTAGAAATGTTTTTAAATGTATGTGAAGCACAAATAGTTGAAACATTGGACAATAGAGATGGATATAAGCATTACAACTTGAGTAAAAATGAGAAAGAATGTTTTGAGAAATTATATACAAATGAAGAAGTACTGATATTTAAGGCTGATAAAAGGGGAGCTTTGGTAGTACTAGATAGGGGAGAATATGAGTAGAAAATGAGAGAGTTATTAAAAGACAAAAAAATCTATAAAAAAGTGACATTTTCAGATGTAAAAAAGAGATATGCTTTTATAGATTCTTGTATAGAAGAATGGTTCTGCACTGGCAGAATAGATGAAAAAACAAGAAAGAACCTAACTAACACTAACCCAAAAGTAAGTAGGATCTTTTGCATACCAAAGATCCACAAAAACTTGGAAGAGCCCTCCGCTAAGGCCTATTGTTGCAAGTGCTAAAAGTAAGACTGAAGGGCTATCTGTTTTTCTGGACAAAAATCTTACAAAAAATGGTACCTAAAAACATTAGAGACAGCTTTGACTTTCTGAGTAAAACTGAGACTGTAGTTGTGAATGAAACTGATGCGGTAGTTACATTGGATATTAATTCCCTCTGTACTATGATTCCTAATATAGATGGTATGGAAAGAGTCAGAACTGAACTTTTAAGATCTAGAATGTTCTTTTCTGATACGGTAGAATTGATTATGGAAATAATTAATTTGGTATTAAGTTACAACGATTTGGAATTATATGAATAATTGTATGTTGAAATCAATGGAGTGACTATGGGAGCAGTTTTAGCTCCCAGTTATGCCACTGTATTTATGCAAGGTTGGGAGACAGCTAACATCATCAGTAGTGAATATAATGAATTATTATTAAAGATGGGTTGCTTTATTGATGATGTCTTATTAATATCCCTCCTTATAAACAGAACCATCAATGAAGGAACCATCCCTGCTATCTGGAAAATTTCCCACATAATCCCATTACATAAAGGAGTCAGCTCGAATGAATATTCTAACTACAGACCTATAGCACTCTTATCACCCTTAGCAAAAATTATGGAGAAATGTATTCATCATCAGCTAATGCACCACTTAACTCAATATAACTTACTAACCAACTGCCAACATGGCTTTAGGCCATTTCATAGCACTACCACAGCTCTCCTATCCTTTACCGAGTGTATCAATAGAAACCGCAATAATAGTATCCTGTCATCAGCACTCTTCATAGACCTGTCAGAAGCCTTTGACATGGTAAACCACCATATGCTCTTAAAAACCCTTGAATCTCTCTCTCTAGATACCAAAGCTGTTCAATGGTTTACTTCCTACCTTAGTAACAGGCAACAGGCTGTTCTCTGGGAAAACACACTTTCATCCCTTTTGCCAGTGTCTCTTGGAGTACCACAAGGTTCCATCCTAGGTCCTCTCCTCTTCTCTTTATTCATAAATGACTTACATGTAGCAATACCTCAAGCTACATGTATTCAATATGCAGACGACTCAACACTCATATGCTCTGCAAACACCTCCTCTGAACTACAAACCCTAACACAGAATATATTTAGCACAGTTGAGGCATGGTTCTTGAAACACTGCCTCCTTTTCAATGCCAATAAAACCAAACTCCTGCTCTTCAGGCCTACTAGTAAGTCCCCCCTCTTAGACTTCTCTATTACTTCCAATAATGGTACACATATAGTCCCTGACTCTACCACTAAACTGTTAGGTATTATAATTGACAATAACCTCACTTTTGATAACCACATTAATAACACTATTAAAACCGTACATGGAAAACTTGGCTCCTTATATAGAATTAAAACCTTTCTAACTCCACAGGCCAAAATTACACTAGCTCACTCTCATCTTATTTCTACTCTTCTTTATGCCTCACCCATATACACTAACCTAAAGAAAAATAACCTCACTAAACTAGCAAATGCATACAATAGCATTGCTAGATTTGCTACTGGAAACCCATTTAGAACTCACCACTGTCAGAATCTACTGCAACTAAACTGGCTAGAACTGAAAAATACACTATTACTCTCCCAACTTACCTTTGTTCCCAGGATATTTCACCAACCAAAAAATACCCCTATACTTTCTGACCTTATTTCTCCCTATTCTAATCTAAATTCACTACGTTCCTCTAATAAACTTCTTGTGAAGCTAACTAAGTCCAATAACATTGCAGGTGATTCACTATTCTCCAACACCATAGGTAAATACCGGAATCTTCTACCTACGACTCTAACTTTTACATCATCACCCTTCCTCTTTAAACAAAAGCTCAAACAACATCTAAAAACACTCTGGCTATGCCCATGCATCAATCCCGACTAATCTTATGACTCTACTAATTACTCTTCTCATAATCACTCTCTCTTACCTCTCTCTACTCACTCCATATAGTAGACAATCTCAAAAACACCCTTGTTAATTAGCCTCTGATATGAATTAATATAGAATGTTGTATGGTTGTATGGTTTATAGTTACTTAATCAATTATACTCTTCATGAATGTTTTACTAAAGTATAACTCCCCTATTCTTATACTTTAAATAAAAGTAAATATCCTTCCTAGTATAAATTTTCAACTAGTATATTTTAGATTGAACCTTATTTATGTTTGTATTTTTACTAACTACTTGCTTTCTTTATGTAATGACTTGTTTGTATTAACTTCAATGTGGAGCTTTTCTCCCCGGGCCTCTGCTGAAAATGGAAATATATCCAGTTGGACTAGCCCGGTAAACAAATGTAAAATAAATAAAAAAAAAATAAAATTTGGATAGGGCCTATTGATATATTGAATGATTTCCTGACATATATTAATAATGTATATTCATATCTTAAATTTACTCATAATTATGACATGCACAGAATTAACAATTTAGATCTTACTATTTATAAGGAAGACATTAGGTTGATATCTAGTATTTATAAGAAGGATTTTCAGAAAAACATGTAGTTACATTATTCTAGTCTCCATCCCAAGAATACAAAATCTACATTGTTAAGGGCCAGTTAAAAAGGATAAGCAATCTTACTAAAGATGATAATGATTTTGTACAAGAAGCTGAAAACTTCTGTAAAGGAATGGAATGTAGAGGGTATCCTAACAAGGATATGAATACATTGTTAGAAAAAGAAACAGATGAAAGAAAAGTATCTAAATGTGATAGAACAAAAAGAAGAGAATATACACATAAGACAGCACTAGCAGTACAAAATAGTGTTGATTCTAAAGCTATAAAAAGTATTATTAGTAGAAATTGGGATATTTTCAAAGCTAATAATGAAATTATTAAAAAGATAGGTACAGGGCCAAGGTTTGTACAAAAGACAGCTAAAAATTATAAAGATTTCTTTCAGAGTAAACTGAATAGAAAAATACAAGCTGAAGGTAAAAAAGGAATAAACAAGTGTTTCAACTGTAACATGTGCAATTATTTGTACACTGACGCTAGTGAAATTGAAGTGGGAAACTATGTAGTCAGAATACCAGGAAGTTTTCATGTAAGAGTAAAAATATAGTTTAAAAAGCATAAAATAAGCAAAGACTAGGCTCCAAGTTCTCCAATGAACCTTCAAACACTCTTATTCGATCGAAACAGACACACAAGTGCTTTCACATAAATGCTTCCTCAGGAGTATGTTATAATTAGTAAAAACACCCTTCTTATACCTTAGAGTAATGGTCATCTGACCTTTTCATATCTATTTAAAGGTATACATATCTTATAACTAGCGCCTCATTTAAAAACAAACAATACATATAATTTTAAAACATACATAAATATAAATACATAAAAACATATTTCAAATAATATTTAAACTATATCATTACCTATGTAATGGCCTATTTTTTAAATGGGTCTCATAGGAATATGGTCATTAAGTCCATGTCCTACATTTGCTCTCAATTTAACTATCCATTCTGCCTCTAAGCTCTCAGTCCTCCCCCTTATGTCACCTCCTCTCAAATTTTCAAAGCATTTTCCTATAACCACAAACTTAAAGGAATATCTATCATCAGTTTCATATACATGCTTTGCCAATGCATTAAATGCATTTCTCTTTCGAATGTGATAAACATGTTCCCTGATTCTATGTTTTAATTGTTTGTCCGTCTTTCCAACATAGAATTTGTAACAGAGTTGACAAACAGCAAGATATACCACATGAATACTATTACATGTGGCAGTAATCACAAATTCAAACTTCTCTCCAGTATCAGGGTGTTTGAATATCATATTATCCATCAAGTATGCACACATTTGACACTTCCCACAAGGTTTGGTGCCCTCCTTCCTTATTGTTGGGGGTAACATCTCTTGTGTGACAGAGTCGTCTCCTCAATGAATTTTTTTATTTTTAAATGTAAACTGAGGTGTCTTTTCCAAATATTTACTTACCTCCCTATCATTGTTTAGAATATTCTAGTGTCTATTAATAATACTAATATATTCCTTTATATCCCTTGAATAACTAAAACACATTCTTATTTTATTGACACTTTCATAATTCCTAACTTTTTGTGTGTCATCTCTCATTCTTTTTTGAGAAATATGGTTTAGCTTTGGTAGCTCTAAGTCTTTTAATTTCATTTATATTTTTATTAACCAAGCTTTCATCATACCCTTTCTCTAGCAGATTCCTACCTACTCCTATAATCTGTTTTTCAAACTCGTCTCCCTTTACATTCAATCTAGATGCTCTTAAACATTGATTGTATGCTACATTTCTAAAAATATACTTTGGATGCATGCTTGTTTGGTTAAGTAAATTGTTTGAATAACATTCTTTCCTATAAGATCTCATACTACATTTTCCATTATCATCCTTGAACATCATAACATCTAGAAAATTTACTTCAAAGGTAGACCAACTAAGGGTACATTTTATGAACTCAGTTGAATTATTGATAAAATCAACAAATTTAAATAACTGCTCTGGTGTCCCATTCCATAAAAGTAACAGGTCATCCACAAACCTACAGTAGAATAAAATATTACATTGTGGGTACATTGTGCGCCAATAGTTATGCGAATGCAGTCATTTACCACTGGGAAAGGGAACGTTTAATACAGAGTTGGTTTGCACAAAATATTTTATTCTATCGTAGGTTTGCGGATGACCTAATCCTTTTATGGAATTGACACCAGAACAGTTATTTGAATTTGTTGATTTTATCAATAATTCAACTGAGTTCTTAAAATGTACCCTTAGTTGGTTTACCTTTGAAGTAAATTTTCTAGATGTTATGGTGTTCAAGGGTGATAATGGAAAACTTAGTATGAGATATTACAGGAAAGAATGTTATGCAAACAATTTACTTAATCAAACAAGCATGCATCCGAAGTATATTTTTAGAAATGTAGCATACAATCAATGTTTAAAAGCATCTAGATTGAATGTAAAGGAAGACGAGTTTGAAAAACAGATTATAGGAGTAGGTAGGAATCTGCTAGAGAAAGGGTATGATGAAAGCTTGGTTAATAAAAATATAAATTAAGTTAAAAGACTTAGAGCTACCAAAGCTAAACCATATTTCTCAAAAAAGAATGAGAGAGATGACACACAAAAAGTTAGGAATTATAAAAGTGTCAATAAAATAAGAATGTGTTTTAGTTATTCAAGGGATATAAAGGAATATATTAGTATTATTAATAGACACTGGAATATTCTAACCAATGATAGGGAGGTAAGTAAATATTTGGAAAAGACACCTCAGTTTACATTTAAAAATAAAAAAATTCATTGAGGAGACGACTCTGTCACACAAAAGATGTTACCCCAAAAATAGGGAAGGAGGACACCAAACCTTGTGGGAAGTGTCAAATGTGTGCATACTTGATGGATGATATGATATTCAAACACCCTGATACTGGAGAGAAGTTTGAATTTGTGATTACTGTTACATGTAATAGTGTTCGTGTGGTATATCTTGCTGTTTGTCAACTCTGTTACAAATTCTATGTTGGAAAGATGGACAGACAATTAAAACATAGAATCAGGGAACATGTTTATCACATTCAAAAGAGAAATGCATTGGCAAAGCATGTATATGAAACTGATGATAGACATTCCTTTAAGTTTGTGGTTATAGGAAAATGTTTTGAAAATTTGAGAGGAGGTGACATAAGGGGGAGGATTGAGAGCTTAGAGGCAGAATGGATAGTTAAATTGAGAGCGAATGTAGGACATGGACTTAATGACCATATTCCTATAAGACCCATTTTAAAAAATAGGCCATTACATAGGTAATGATATAGTTTAAATATTATTTGAAATATGTTTTTATGTATTTATATTTATGTATGTTTTAAAATTATATGTATTGTTTGTTTTTAAATGAAGCGCTAGTTATAAGATATGTATACCTTTAAATAGATATGAAAAGGTCAGATGACCATTACTCTAAGGTATAAGAAGGGTGTTTTTACTAATTATAACATACACCTGAGGAAGCATTTATTTGAAAGCACTTGTGTGTCTGTTTTGATCGAATAAAAGTGTTTGAAGGTTCATTGGAGAATTTGGAGCCTAGTCTTTGCTTATTTTATGCTTTTTGGACTTTTGCTTGTGTTGTGCAAAGGCTTTTGGATACCACTGGTTTGTGTTCTTTAAAAATATAGTTTATTTATTAATGTGCATGGATTGTCATGTTTTTTATGTGGGAAGAACTACCGGGGAGCTCAACAGAAGAATTTATGAGCATAAGTATGCTATTGCCAATGTAGATGAAAATAATGCTATGTATAAACACTATAAAGAAAGTAAATGCAAAGTTAACTTTAAATGTTTAGTATTAGAAGCATTGAGTAACACCAAAAATATTATTAACATAGAGGAAGAACTGGGATGGCTAGAGTACTGTTGGCAAGTTAAATTAAATGCATGTTTTTTTCCCTGGTCTCAATAATAGGGAGGAATTTGTTATGTAC
>NC_056728.1:324488449-324565949 GCF_019279795.1 Protopterus annectens
CTTGGACTGGGATTTTATTCCAGAGTGAAGGGAGCCTCTGGGTTATGAATCTGTCCCTCCAGCATGTCCTATTTATTTCAGTGCTGAGGTTCAAGTCTCTCGAGCGCGTAGCTCGATAGGATTTGGATTTTCTGAGGTGCAGCATGTCCATTAATTCCGGGTTGGACATGGCTTTATACGTCAGGCACAGATCGCCTCTGAGCAGGTGGTATGCCACTGAGTAGAGCTGGAATTTCTTTAACCGGGCAGCATATGGCATCTGTTTGAGCCCTTTGATCCTCTTGGTGAGGTACTTTTGGGGTCTTTCCAGTTGCTGCAGGTGTCTGGTAAGGTACATCCCAAAAGGGGCATTGTACTCAATTATAGGCCTGATGAGGGATGAGTAAAGAGGTACGATGACCTCCCCTGATCTAGATGTGAATCCCTTCATGATTAGGTGGGCTATATAAAATGTTTTTCTAACCACTTTGGCCACGTGGTTGTCAAATGAGAGATTGCTATCAACTTGGGTCCCCAGGTCCCTAATGACTTCTTCTGTACTTAATGGAATACCACCTATGTGGTAATTTGTGGGCACTTTGTTTTTGCCAAAGGGGATGACTATACACTTTTTGGCGTTTAGCTTGAGGCCATGGCTCTGGCACCAGTTGTCTGTTTCTATGAGGCCCTTTTGGAGGATGCTTGTGTCGGCTGGAGAGTTGATTATGGCGCCCAGTTTGCATTCATCTGCGAACTTGGTCAGCCACAGTCCTTCCGTGTTGGCCTGTACCACCGAGAAATATATACCGAACAAGAGTGGTCCCAGGACTGAGCCTTGTGGGACGCCACTTGTAACTGGTTTGGAGTCTGACATGGCTCCAGCAATTCTAACCATGTGGGTTCTGTCCTTGAGCCAGTTTGCAACCCATCTAGTGACATAGGGGTTTATATTTAAGCTGGTGAGCTTATCTATAATGCCCGAGTGGGGTATTGTATCGAAGGCTTTTGCGAGGTCCAGTTAGGCTGTGTGGACCACCTTCCCTCGTCAATGGCCTTGGTGACTGTTTCAAAGAAATCGACCAGGTTTAAGAGGCAGGATCTGCCCTTAACAAAGCCAAACTGGGTAGGATCCAGTGTCTGTAGGTCCCCAATATCTTTATTTATGAGGTCCATGATGATCCTTTCCATAGCTTTGCAGACCAAGCTAGTCAGGCTTATGGGGTGATAGTTTCCAGGATCCGTTGAGGCACCACCTTTGTGGAGAGGGACCACTGTTGCTGTACGCCACTCTTTGGGTACATATCCTGTAGTAAGGCTAAGATTGAACAGTAGTTTTATGTTTGGGTTTAGCTCTTCTTGGATTTCATGTAGGACACAGCCCGGGACACCATCTGGTCCCATTGATGCTGTGTTTTTTGCTTTGGAGAGGGTGGCTGTTACCTGAGCATCTGAGATGTCAGGGGGGCAGCACTCTGTTGGGATAGATATTTGCCCTTTTGGTGGAGAGAGGGGGGAGAAGTTTGCACTGAACCTGTCAGCTAGGATGTTGGCAATGTCTGTGGGCTCGATGTATTTTTTGTCATTTTGGACTAATTCTGAGCATATCTGGGAATTCCCACCCAGGTTCCTAACATAACTAAAGAAAGCCTTGTGATTATCCTTAGTGTCCTGTGCAACTTTTCTCTCGAAGCTGGCCTTAGACGATTTTATGAGTGCCCGTAGTTTTTTGCTAATACTAATCAGAGATGCCTTCCCTTTTTGGGATTTTGCTCTATCATGTAGTAGCTTCCTCCTTCTATTGTATAGTTTGTTTATGGCTGGGGTCCACCAGACAGGACTTCTGCCTTTGGAGGATTGGGTCTTGGTTTTATTTGGTATTGCATGATCCATGCATTCCTGAAGGTGTTCATAGAATGCGTTTATAAAGGATTCTGCGGTCTGGGCCGTATTTTCCACAGGCCCGGGGGCTTTGAAGGCTTTCGCCTCGGTTTTGAGGCATGTGAAATTTGCTTTAGAGAAGTTTTTCACTGTGGTTTTCTGGGCAGGGGGTGGGGTCGGGATGTGAATATCCAGTGAGATTAGTTTATGGTCTGATCTTACCAGTGAGGGATACACTTCTGGTCTGGAGCATTGTGTCCCCATGTTGGTGATGATCAGGTCCAGTATGTTTTCCCCTCTTGTGGGAGTGGTAACAAGTTGTTCCATAGCATTTGAGTTTATAAATTCTAGGAACCTTTGGGCTAGGATGTTGGAGCTAGAGTAATGCTCCCAGTCTATGTTTGGGTAGTAGAAGTCGCCCAATATAATGGTGTTTGGAGAGACCTTCATATTTTCCAGTATTCTCAGGAAGGCCAAGTGGGGTTCCTGTGTTTGGGGGGGTGGTCTGTAGCAGGCTATAAACTGGAAGGCAGTTTTACCCACAGTTAGTTGCACATGGATAGTCTCTGATGCTTCGTGCTGTGCCACCAACCTGGAGGTGTGGGTATCTTTGACGAATATTGATACTCCCCTCCTTTTGTGGTTCGGTCCAAGTTTTGGGGCCAAAAGCATGGTATGAGGTATAACCTGGTAGTGCTGGGGTGCTCTCGGAGCCTTGAACCAGGTTTCTGTTACTGCACAGATATCGATGTTCTCCATGCTAAGGAGAGTTTCGAAAAGTGCATCTTGAGGTTTAGACTTCTGGCGTTGAGTAGCATTACTCTTAGTTTCTTATCCCTTGTGATACCTATGGAGGTGGGTTTGTCTTTTGAGCCTTGCCTAAAAAGGCACTATGGGGTAGCAAGAGCCTTTGTCAATATCCAAAGCCCAGGGGTGACAGGTGCAAGCCGTCCCTAGCGAAGCATCGTGGCTTGTCGAGCATGTCATCCCAGGCTGACAGGCATTGATCCCCTTTGAATGACACCAACACTTAAGCCAATTGTTGAAATTGATCATCTTGTCTTCATATTGTGGCATCATTCTTGGTGAGGGTAAGATGCTACTCAAGGTCAGGGTCATACCGGCCTGGGCTACATGCTCAGAGAGCTCCTCTATGTCTCTTTTCATGTAGTCCAGGGTGGTACGTCTCAGGTCATTCACACCAGCATGGACAATGACTGAGTCATATTTGTACTTGCCTTGGAGTGACCTGAGTGCTTGTGTTATGTGGTGGATCCTAGCGCCGACAGGCAGCTCACCGTGACCTTCTCCTTGTTCAGCCTGGTGAGCTGGACGTCAGTGTGCCTGAAGATAGAGTCACCTATTACAAGTGTATCAGGTGTGTTGTTTAGCCCTAAGGGCTGTGACTGTTTGGCACACTGGCTTTGTGAGCTATGTGTTGCACGTGTTTTGTTTTGGGGTACTGGTTGCTTGGATGTCTGCTTTGGAGGTCTCTGCTGCTTAGGCAGATTTTGATTTAGAGCCTCCGAGTATGTTTTGTGTGTTTATGTGTTTGGTTTGTTGTCGTGGTAGGTCTATGTGAGACTGGAATTGTAGTGAGTGTGGTTTCCTTCTCCTCCTGACTGGTTACGCCAGTACTGAGTTGAGAGAGCTTAGCCTCCAGTTTGGCTATATGGTTGCATCTCTCACATGTGTTGGAATTTGTTGGGAGGAGGAGAGGGTTGTCTGTGTACATGAGGCAGTTGTAACATTGCCTCAAGATTCCCAGATTCACCAGCTGGACCGGAGAGGAGATTGACAACTGACCTTTGGACATGCTAGAATAGTATTGGGAATTCCTTTATAATTGAAAAAAAGGGCCAATGGGGAACAAGGTACTCAAGGGGAGTTTGTGAGGGTGTAGTGCTTTTAATTTTTTAGAGCTAACTCATATAATTGCTTTAGTGAGCAAGTGCCAGGTAACTTAAATGCAATGTGTTACAGGTAACTTAAATGCAAAAACGACAAACAGTAACTTTCTTTCAAGTGAAACAAGGAAATAAGTACAGTAAGCAATGCAGATATAACTAGGGATCCACAGAAGTGCTAAAAGGCCGCATTTTAGGTGGAATTAGCGTTTCAGGGAAATAAACAAACAACAAGCATACAAATAAAGCTAGATTCAGCAGACCTGGATCTAGTCTATGCTACAGCAAACAAGGTGTACCAATTTCAGTAAGAAACAATTAGAATATGCAGGCACTATAAGCCTCTAACCAGAAATTCCCTGCTCAGAAGGGCAGAGTCCAGCCTCTCTTCCCACAAGAGTGCAGACCGCAATCCTTCTTAACATAAAATAACTGACCTGAAGCCCAAGTGCTTAAACCAGAACTAATACACTTTTAGAATAACAGACACTGAGCGCTCAATCAGCAGTTCCCAACTTAGAAGGATGTAAGCTACCTGTCCTGCCACCACAGTGCAGGCCACAAACCTTCCTAATGTAAAACAACTGGTCTGAAGCCCAAGTGCTTCATCCAAAAGACTTAGAAATGATAGCTACACTTTAATCAAGTTACTACCAGCAGTAATAAATACAACTGAATACTTTAAAGAATGCCTGGATTAGTGCTCAAGTTATACAAACAAAGCTAGATTCAGCAGGCCTGGATCTAGTCTATGTTACAGCAAACGAGGTGTATCAATTTCAGTAAGAAGCAGTTCAAATATGCAGGCACTATAAGCTTTAACCAGAAATTCCCAGCTCAGAACGGCAGAGTCCAGCCTCTCCTCCCACAAGAGTGCAGAACACAAACCCTCTTAATGTAAAATAACTGGCCTCAAGCCCAAGTGCTTAAACCAGAATGAAAACACTTTTAGAATAACAGACACTGAGCCCTCAATCAGCAGTTCCCAACTTAGAAGGATGTAAGCTACCTGTTCTGCCACTACAGTGCAGACCACAAACCTAACCTTCCTAATGTAAAACTGGTCTGAAGCCCAGGTGCTTAAACTAAAAGGCTTACAATGAGTTACACCAAGCAGTAATAAATACAATTGAGTACTTTTAAGATGACGCAAAAGCAAAATAAAGTAGGAAAAAACACAAATACAGTAAAAGCAGATTAATTTTTTTTTTTTTTTTTTTTTTTTTTTTTGGAAAGAGAGAAAGGAAAGAGAGAAAGGAGTAGCAGACACTAAGCTGATTGGCCTTCTCAAATGCTCTCCCTGTACTGGGTAGAATGAGGTAATGACACTAGACTGGGAGGAGGGTCCCAGATCAGATTTACACTAGGGGCAGGCAACTGCAAAGCCACCAACTATAAAAACACTATACCAACAGGGAGGGTGTGAAACAAACAGCAGAAATGTTACTCACAGCTGAAAAGCAGCAGTGAGCCTTTAAATGAAAGTTTTAAACAGCTAAAGGAGCCACTAGAAAAAAAGAGTTTAACTGCAACAAGTTATCATAAACAAACAACCCAACAGATGCTTAATAAGAGTGGACAATTTCCAGTTAATACCTCACACACAGTGAAACTAGCTAGAAAAAATACACAGTACACAAAGTGCTATAAACAACAAAGAAATAAAGAACAAAATAAACAAAAAACAGGATACTTAATGTTATATATTGTAGCTCCGAGATAGTATATACCCATTTACTAACAGAATAGGCAGACTATGCATCACATGGCATTCTCTGAAAACCACTGACACATACAAATTCAACACCTACTGTTCAAAGAACAGTAACAGTACAAGCAACTTATATGTAAAAGATTCAAGTCCACATTAGTAGGACAGTTAAACACAGTTGTTTTTATTAGATTTCGGCAACAAAATCACATAAACTCAATTTATCCAAAAAAATCCAGTTGATAACTACTAAGGCATCATTCCACTTAAATTTATGTACAACAAATCAATGAGTATTATACTTACCTTGCTGATGCATTATGGGAAGTCTGACATAGACATTACCGTGCCTGAAGGTCTTAAGACCACACATTTAAACCCAAAGTTTTAACTATGTTAGGAGAATTTATGGAGAAATAAAGGTGGTCAGTGATAAAACATACCTCTCTCCCACTGCTGCTCCTCAAGCCTGTGCATAGGCACGATTACATCAAGAGGACAGTGGATTTTCCATATAGTGGCAGTAGGTGGTACCCTGGTCTGTAGAGCTTGGGGAAACACACTAGGATTCCTGTATGTAGTTGTTTTATTGGCTGGAGAGCTTATTAATCAGCTTACCTTCTTTGTGGTGCCTTTATAAATTCTGCACAATTTAATGGCTCTTGGTGCATTTCTACATAGTGAAGTACTTTAATTGCATAATCACACTTTTAGAAACTTTTTTTTAAAGTACATTTCTGTTATCTTGAATTACTTATTGCCTTTCCTTAATTTTAAGTTTGCTTGTAGAAGTATTTCACTGTAGACACTCTCTCTCACTGTGTTTTTACATTAGAATGACAGGGATTACTCATCTAGTGGCAGGAGGTGTTTACCTAGTCTATATTAGTTGGGAAGCAAACAGAAGGGCTCTAAGTGCAGTTTTTTTATTGGCCAGAGAGCTCAGTAGTCAGCTTTCTGTATTTCCAGTGCTGGTATAAATTTGTTACATTTGCACGGAGCTGCTCGCTGTGCCAGTGCCCTGTACAGATGCAAACATCTGGAAGCATTGCTTATTTTTATTATACATTGAAAGTTTGATGTGCTCTTTATTGCTTTTTTTTGCACTTCTTTACAGTTTAAAGTTGCATTTTCCAGCTGCTGTAAGGGCTGCTGTTCCGCACTGAAATATATTGATTTTAGTGTTTTTTAGTTAGTATTAGAAATTTGTTTGAGGTTTCTTAATACTTGGTCTCCAAACCAGTCATTTTACATTAAGAGGGTCAAATTCTTCACTCTTGTGGCAGGAGAGGACTGATTTCACCTATCTAAGTTGGGAATTGCTGGGAGAAAGATCATAGTGGCTTACCTGATTAAAGTAAAACTTGCTTTTTTCTGACCGCATATAAGCTTTGCATTTGTGAGAAGCTACTCTTCATGCAGTGGAAATTACTGGTGCCTTGTATATCACAATCACCAGAAGTTGAACTTTCTCTATGAGAAACACCTCAGAACTTTACCTCAGTCCTGCATTACTCATAGGGCAAATGTTATGTGTGGTGAGCAGTATTTACACAATAATTAGGACTCTTTAGGTCTACCTTAACTTATTGTAGCACCCAGGACTTTTGCTACTTAGATAGCATATATTTTGGTGCTGGAAAGCTTTGCTGGTTATGTTAGCTGCAGTTTACACTAAGTAAGCTCCCTTACCTCATCCGGTTACAAACATCCTCCACTTCTGTCATTTCAAGTACACATTAGTACCTGCAACCATGGATGGGCACTTTCCTGCTATCTCTGCATCCAGCTCTGCATGCATCTTGGTTGACATGGACATCCTAAGGCAAAAAGCAACAAACAGGTTCTCAGCAACTCACACATATCACTCACCGCACCGACAAATGATTACACATACAGACCCACATATGCGGAGGTGCTCACGTGTAACTTACACAAACCTCAAAGGCATCTCAGGCACAGTCCTCTGAAACTCTGCATGCATGCAAACAAGACAATTCCCATCATAACACATAAAGCCACATCTAATTGTGTCTCATCTACCAAGCCCATAAGGCAAAACACTCCACAACCCAGTATTCTGGTCATAGGATACTCTATTGTGAGATACACTGATGACCCTCTTATTAGGCTGGATAAGAGGAAGGTTGCAGTTAGTTGCCTGTTACGGGGTGGAATTTGCCAAATCATGCAAGAACTCAGGTTTCTTACACCTAATTATCAGTATGACTCAGTCATAGTCCATGTGGGTGTTAATGACCTGAGATGTACCTCCTTGGACTATATGAAGAGAGACATGATTGAGATCTCAAAATATGTGTCACAACAGGAATGTGCCTAGCATTGATCAGCATTCTACCATCTCCAAGGATGATGCCACAATACCAGCTGAAAATAGCAAACTTTAACAACTGAGTTGGCTACTGGTGTCATTCCAAAAGGGTCCAATACTTGTCAGCCTGGGATGATGTAGCTGACAGGCCATGTTGCTTTGCCATAGATGGTCTTCACCTGTCACCTCTAGGATTTCAGGTATTGATTAAAACATTATCTAGCCCTACAATGCCTTTTTAGGTACTGCCAAACAAGCAAACCTTCCAACATAGTAAAAGCTACTCAGGACAAGCTAAAGGTGTTACTGCTCAATGCTAGGAGTCTTAACAAGTAACTGTATTCACTGGAAGCTCTCCTTAGCCTGGAAAATGCTGAAGTCTGTGCAGTTACTGAAACATGATTCAAAGCTACATAAATCAGTCTGGCAGTGCATGGCTATAATGCCTTTTATACATTCTGACCAAACACTAAACATGAAAGAGCAAAAGGTGTAGGTGTATCTATCTACATGAAGGATAAGCACACCTCAAGGCTGGTCAAAAATATGATATGCTTGAGTTACTCCATGTCCAACTGATGATGGGAACAATCCATTACTATCTTCTTGATAGTTACAGGTCCCCCACCATAATCCAGGAAACCCATACATCATACCAGAAGTTACTGTAACCACTCACCATCCAGCCCAATACCCTACTCGTGGGTGATTTTAACTAATCTTCCATTAATTTGGAGGCATACATGACCACTAACATGCAGGCCCAAAGATTTCTTGACTTTATAAATGTAAATGCCCTGGAGCAGCTAGTCTGCGCTACCACTAAGGGAACAAATATCCTACATCTTGTACTCAAAAATATGGAAGAGTCCTACGCTCTTCCTAGTGTTATGTCCTCACTAGTAAGATCAGATCACAAAATGGTCTCCCTTGAAACAAAGATAAAACTAGTCCACCCCACCTCACCCCCAAAACTTTAAGAACTTCTTTAAAGTAAATTACTACCTTTTAAGGGATGGCATAGCTAGTTTTAAAGCTACCCCAAATCCAGAAAACACAGAAACCTATGCAGAGACATACCCTGTACAACCATATAAACAACTGCATAGGAACATCAGTATCAAACTGAAATAAACCCAGGACAAACCTCAAAAATAAGCCACCTTGGTGGACACCTGGTATTAATAGGTTATACCACAAAAGAAAGACCGAAAATCCTATCAAGAAGTATGTGCACAACAAGATAAAAAGTCCCCCATTAGTCTAAACAAGCAAATCTGGGAACTAGTCAATTCTCTGAAAGCAAACTTTGAGGTACAAATAACCTCCAAAACTAAGGATAACCATAAGGCATTTTTCAGTTATGTATACAGTCATAAGGGTAACACCCAACAATGTGCGGAATTAGTTGTAGATGGCATCATCTATGCTTAGGCAGAGCATATAGAAAATCTGCTTATTTTTACCTCCTGATTATCCCCGGTTCTCCCCAAGAAATACCCTCCACCACTCCACTGTCAAGTATCACCAAAGAACAAGTTGCCACTGTGCTCTCTAAAGCTAAAAACATGGCTTCAATAGAGCCTAACAATATACCAGGTTACCTCTTAAACAGCTTAAATCAGGATTTATCACACCCAGTAGGATCTCTATTTAGCTACAGCCTCTGGACTGGCTTTGTCCTGATAGAATGCAGGACAGCAACAGTCATCCCTCTGCATAAAGGAGGACTATCTACTGACCCAGGAAATTACAGACCCATAAATTTGACCAGCCTTATATGTAAGGCCATGGAAAGAATAATCATCGGCCTAATAAATAATGACATAGGACACCTGCAAACACTAGATCTGACCCAATTCAGCTGTGTCAAGGGCATGCCATGCTTACTGAATCTGGTGGATTCCTTTGAGAAAGTCACTAAGGCCACCAAGGATGAAGGTAAAACAGTATATACCAACTACTGCTACATGGCCAAGGAATTTGTCACAATTCCCTACTCAGGTATTATAAATAAACTCACAAAACTGGACATAAATCCCTACATCATCAGATGGATAGGACACGTGCGGTTAAAATGGGTGAATCCACATCCAACAAGAGGCCAGTTACTAGTGATGTGACATAAGACTCGGTGCTAGGACCATTCCTGCTCAGAATATACTTCTCTGATGTCAAGACTAACGTGGAAGGCCTCTTGTTGACAAAGTTTACCAACATCGGCAAGCTTGGGGCAATCATTGAATCCTCCAATGATGCAGATATCCTTCTTGAGGGTCTTGATCAGACAAATAATTGGTGCAAAAACCATGGCCTAAAACTAAATGTAAAAAATGCATTTTCCATACCCATTGGGAAGTCAAATACCCCTGCAAATTACAACCTCAATAGCACACCCCTAAGGGTAGACTCAGAGGTGAAAGATCTAGGTACACAGATAGATAGTTGCCTGAATTTTGACCTCCATTCATCTACAGTGGTGAGTAAGTACTTTAATGTAGAACAATGCTGGCATCCAGATCCAAGGTAATTATTGTCCCACTGTACTCAGCCCTCATTAGACCAATAATCGAGTACAATGCACCATTTTGCATGTACTTGACTAGGTACTTACATCAGCTGGAGCAACCTCAGAGGTTCCTCACAAGGAAAATACAGAGTGTAAACAACATGTCCTGTATGGATAGATTAAAACCCTATCCCTTTACTCTGTCTCTTACCAACTATTAAATTGTAACATGCCTGAACTACAAGACAAATTCAGCCCTGAAGGAGTTGCTACACATTCACAAGTCAAACAGCATGAGGATCACCTGATCTAGGGATCTAAACTTAATCAGCATCTCAAACAAAACATGCTGGAGAGAGAGATATGTGTCTTAAACATTGTGCCTTCTTTGGAACAGGCTTCCTATTCACATTAAGTAGAGTCCTTCCCTTATCCTGTTCAAGCACAAATTAGAGCAATGGATGGGGAATTGAAAATTCATACCTGGGGTAGTGCCTATGTCCCTTATGGACAAGGGCAATCGGTACAATACTCAATGCATAGACACAAATCCATGGCATCTTTGTGCCCCTAGGTGGCCATATATTGGGTAAAATTGGGTTATATTCGCTAGGCTTGCAAGGCCTCTTAAGCCATTAGCCTAGTAATCTCCTATGAACCTAAGAACATTTTTGTAATGTTGTCAAAGTCTATTGAATAACAAGAGAGTGTGCATTTATCATTATTATAACAATATTATATGCCAGCACACTGAGTTTAACTTTCGTTGTTTGCATAAAACTAATTGCACATATTTTAAGAAATATATAGTCGTGGCATGAGTTATTGCACAACTTTGGGATTCAAACCTATGCATATAAATTAAGTATGAGGTCAATCTCCACATACTGTGCTAAAAGTACAGCAGTAAGACAGTATAAGACTTTCAGATTCATATTTCTAGTACTGACATTAAAACAAAAGATACAAATAATGCCCTTTACAGACATACACTGAGGTGTAGCAAGTGGCAGAGTGGATAGCATTCTCACCGTTCAGCAAGAAGTTCTCCAGTTTGATTTTCAGCTGGGGTGCCTTCTGTGCAAAGTCTGCATGTCCTCACTGTGACTGTGTGTTTTTCTCTGGGTGCTGTGGTTTCCTCCCACATTCCAATAACATGCAGCAGGTGGATTTGATATTCTAAACTGGCCATAGGTGAGAGTATACATATGCATGCGTGGTATGGAAGAACAACATTTGCAAGACTAGCCACATGGAGATGTGAATCTTGGCTCAAGATGATTGTCACTGTGGGAGTGACACCCCAGCTTCATGTGGAAAAATGGGAAAAGGGGATGTAGATGGATGGATCGGCAGAGTAAGTGCTACAGGCATCAGTACACCATGACCATGCTTGTTGTATAAAACCTATACTGCATAACTTACCAACCAAGTATAGATCTCCCATATCTATTGTTAAACAAGAAATGCCAAACTGCAAAGATATGATCAAAAGCAGGTTACATTGAGATTCAGTAGTTCTCTTAAAAAATAATTCACAGTTGTTTTAGATATGCTACTGATACATACAACACCATATGAATTACAGGAGTTATTTCTGGGCACATTGCAGGTGCTGCAAAGAGAAGATTGAAACAATTTTAATTTTATGAACATAAATCATACTTTAACTTATGAATGAGGTCCACTCCCATTATGATACTAGAAACCCAAAGACTTGTAAACATTAAACAAAGAAAAAATCTGGGGTCCTAATGGAGGAA
Organism: Protopterus annectens; assembly: GCF_019279795.1. Classification (NCBI taxonomy): domain Eukaryota; kingdom Metazoa; phylum Chordata; order Ceratodontiformes; family Protopteridae; genus Protopterus; species Protopterus annectens. Next base: position 324,500,529 of record NC_056728.1, read on the forward strand.
TGAGAAAATCAGCAAGAAAAGGACATTAGTATTACTGGAACTGAATTCAAGTCTTGGTCAGTATCTTCACTTGGTGGACCCTGTTTTCACAAAATCATATCAAGATGACACTGATATATAGACTGTATTTTTCATAGCATAATTCATGGACAGAGGTAGGTTAAAAAATAAAAAAGGCAGCTGGGTACACAAGTCCCAGTATAAAAAATGTGCCTGATCCTGGTATGCACACTGGTGCCAGGAATGGAAAAAAATGACCACATAGAATCTGCAAGACATGGATATATTCCTACAATGGAGTTAGGCCAGGCTCAGGAGGAGGATGACCCCCTGTAGTAGAAGGATGTAGTAGTCCACAAAATCCACAAAAACTGGCAGGTCAAAAAAGACTCATAAGGATGATACAGTGAATTATTGAGAACAAGGAAGAAAGAATGTCATTATTATCATACAAGAAACCCAGAATTTCCAGATAGATGACATTCAAAAAAATTAAGAGGTAAATTAGAGGATAGAAAAATAGATGCACAAGAAAAAATGTCAAAAGGTTCAAATGTAAATGCGAAATCATTAATACAACAGATCCATGAAAAACATTATATAGACAAAGAAACTTTGGGCTGCTGAAACCTAGAGATTTCGAAAGGTATAAAAAAGAAACATGGACATGGGAATGAAAAATACATCTGATATGGTGTAATATTTATGCAAAGGAGAAAGCCAAACTAATCATTACAAAAAAGCAGCTCCAAAGATATTTGAAGTGAAATATAGGTAAATGCATCCAGAATTAAACTAGTATTTTTTACTCCTAAGAAAAGCACTCCCCTAGATAAAAAACATTTCATTATACAAGCCCAAGACAATACCACTATAGAAGCTGTCCCACACACTACTAGGCATTATTATAGTCTGCATTGCTCAGAGTATCACTCATCTCCGTATTAAATTTTGATTTGAAGCTCTATATTTAAGTTTGATCACTTCTATTTGTATCTTATTCTAGTATTACATTTGTTTTGGTTTAAGTTTTCTGTTCTGTTGGAGTTTTAAGAGTTCTAGGGTCAGTTAACAAAGTTACCAAAGAATTCCTTTGCAAACTGTGAATAGCATCAGTTAATTAGTGGGAGGAGCTGAGAGACAGCATTGCTCTTTTAATTAGAAATATCTGTAGTTATCTGAAGTGTTTGTGTGGTCTGCATTGCTCTGAGTATCACTCATCTCTGCATTTGATTTTGATCTGACGCTCATTATTTAAGGTTTGATCATTTCTATTTTCTATCTTATTCTATTATTACATTTGTTTTGTTTTATGATTTCTGTTCTGTTGGAGTTTTAAGAGTTCTAGGTTCAGTAAAAAAAAAGTTACCCAAGAATATCTTTGCAAACTGTGAATAGCATCAGTTAAGTAGTGGGAGGAGCTTAGATACAGCACTGCTCTTTTATTTAGAAATATCTAGTTAGCTGAAGTTTTTGTCTGATCTGCATTGCTCTGAGTATCACTCATCTCTGCATTTGATTTTGATTTGAAGCTCTTTATTTAAGGTTTGATCACTTCTATTTTGTGTCTTATTCTAGTAGTAAATTTGTTTTGTTTTAAGTTTTCTATTCTGTTGGAGTTTTAAAAGTCCTTCCCACCAGCCGAGTCCTTGTTGTGTTCTTAAATTTGGTGGCTTTTGAGTTGCCCGCCCCTACAATAAATCTCATTTTGGACACTCCTCCCAGTCCCATCTCATTAGCTTATTCTACTGAGTAGAGATAGATCATTTGGGAAGGCCCAACCCCCTTAGTTTCTCATCCTTAAATTATTGTGTTTCATCCTTTCCCATTTAACCTAAAAAAATTGCACTTTATTCATCTGCTTTTACTGTGTTTGTGTTTCTTCTTACTTTATTTTGCTTTTGCTGCCTGTTCTTAAAAGTACTCAATTGCATTTATTCTGCTGCATTTATTACTGCTTGTTAGTAGCCTGATTAAATTGTAACTGTTATTCTAAGCCTTTTGGTTTAAGCACTTGGGCTTCAGGCCAGATGTTTTACATTAAGAAGGTTTGTGGTCTGCACTGTTGTGGCAGGAGAGTTAGCTTACATCCTTCTAAGTCAGGAATTGCTGGTTGAAGGCTTAGTGTCTGTTATTCTAAAAGTGTTTTAGTTCTGGTTTAAGCACTTGGGCTTCAGGCCAGTTATTTTACATTAAGAAGGTTTGTTGTCTGCACTCTTGTGGGAGGAGAGGGTGGATTCTGCCCTTCTGAGCTGGGAATTGCTGGCTAAAGGCTTATTGTGCCTGCTTATTTGAACTGGTTCTTTCTGAAATTGGCATGCCTTATTTGCTGTAGCATGGACTAGATTCAGACCTGCTGAATCTAGCTTTGTTTGTATAACGTGAGCACTCCTCAAGAGCAGGTATAAGCAGCTTCACAGCCACCGCCCCTACAGTTGGAACTAGCACTACTGTCCAAGCCTACACCAAAAAAATATTTGAGCACCTACATAGCTGTATGGACTCAGCAATACCTGCAAGACCAAATCATCTTTCTCAAGGAAGAGTAAACCTCTCTGGTGGACAGCAGCAATAAACAAACTCTATAACAGAAGGAAAAAATTGCTGTCCAGTGCCAAAAAGGAGCCAGTGCCAAGTAGGAAGCAATCTTTCCTTTGTCTGAATAAGCAAATAAGGTCACTAGTGAAATCCTCTAAGGCTAACTTTGAGTCCAAATTGCTCACATCCACCAAGGACAATCACAAGGCCTTCTTCACATATGTCTGCAATCTCAAAGGCAACACCCAAATCTGGTCTGAACTGGAGGTTAATAACACCACATACACAAACTCCATAGATATAGCCAACCTGCTGGCAGACAGGTTCAATTAAAACTTCACCCCCTGTCCCCCTCATCAGGAAACTAGGACATCCCCAGCACCTGCCCCTCTCCCCTCATCACCAGGGAGCAGGTCCTTAATGCCCTCTCAAAGGCAAAAAATACAATCTCCATGGGACCCAATAACATCCCTGGCTGTATCCTACATGAACTCAGGGTTGAGCTCTCAGCTCTGTTAGGCACTCTATTCAACCAAAGCCTGAGCACGGGCTTCATTCCAGCTAAATGTAGGACAGCCACCATCATCCCTCTACACAAAGGTGGAGCATCCACTAACCCAGGCAATTATAGGCCCATCAGCCTAACTAGCCTGATCTGCAAGGCCATGGAACACATTATCATGGACCTTATAAACAAGGAGATTGGCAACCTAAATGCTTGACCCCCACACAGTTTGGCTTTATCAAATGGAGATAATGCCTATTAAACTTGGTCGACTTCTTTGACACAGTCACCAAAGCCATGGACAAGGGGAAGATGGTGTACACCACCTACCATGACCTAGCCAAAGCCTTTGACACTATTCCCCACTCAGGCATAATAGATAAACTCTCCCAGCTAGGCATCAACCCATATGTTACCAGATGGGTAGCTAACTTGTTGACTGATAGAACCCACTCAGTCAAAGTAGGGGAAGCCACCTGTAGTAGTAGACCCATAACGAATGGTGTACCCCAAGGAGCAGTCTTGGGGCTTCGACTGTTTGGGATATACTTTTCTGAGTGCAAGCCAAAACCAGTGGTCTGTGGCTGACCATATTTGCAGATGACTGAAATCTGGGCACTGTCTTAAATTCCCCTAGTGATGTGAACATCCTCCAAGAGGGCCTTACCCAAACTAATGACTGGTGCCAGAAGCATGGCCTCAAACTGAATGCCAAGAAATGCATCATTATCCCCTTTGGGGGAAATGTCATCCCCAATAATTATCACATTAATAGCAATGTACTAAGCATCAGTTACAGACTTGCTGTTCTGAACTGTTTGGAAGTTTCTAGAAGGCCAGTGCTTGCTTGGGCTAAAGGGAAGTCTCTGTGTTCACCAGTGGGAGTGGTTAACACTGAACAGCCTGCCTGTCCCTGGAGGAGTGGTTACTACCTAGAAGCTGTAGTTTTATTGGCCATTTTGGGTCAATTCTAAACTCCTTGATCTCTCTCTCTTAAAACCCTACAACTCTCTTTTTGCGCAGTTTTGCACACTGAGCAGCATTGGGCAGCACCGCCTAAACAGGTTTAAACTATTCCAGGCTCTGCAAAGTCTGCTCTTCACTTTTTCCCTTAGAACAGTTCAAACTCTCAAAGTAATCACTCTATTCTCTTTCTAAAGCCCTGCACTTGCTCAGCTCTTATAAGGAAACACTAACTAACTAAAGCACTGCACCCTCCTTGACTTCTCATAAGTATTAGACTCCCAATTGGTCCTTCCTGATCAAGTGAAAAATCAGTTCCCTTCCTTAATCTGATCAGTAAAAAAAACAGTTCCCTATACTAATCTGGTATGTCCAAGGGTCAGTTTCAAGGTTACTCTCCAGTCCAGTTAGTGAATCTGGGAATTTTGAGGCAATGTTACAATTGCCTTATGTACACAGACAACCCTCTCCTCCTTCCAACAAACTCTAATACATGTGAGAGATGCAGTTACACAGCCAAACTGGAGGCAGAGCTCTCTCAACCCAAGACTGGCACAGTCAGTCAGGAGGAAAAAGTAACCACCCACACCACAAATCCAGTCTCACACAGACCTATTGCATCTGCATACCCAACACATAAACACACAAAAACATACTCAGAGGCACTAAATAAAAATCTGCCTAAACAGCAAAGACCTCCTAAGCAGATATCCAAGCAACAACCACCCCTCAACAATACCCACATATCTCACAAAATCAGTGTGCCTCACAGTCACAGCCCATAAGGCCAAACAACACACCAAATACACTTGTTATAGGGGACTCTATTGTCCTGCACACTGATGTCCCACTCACCAGACTGAACAAGGAGAAGGTCACTGTAAGCTGCCTGTCAGGTGCCAGGATCCGCCACATAACGCAAGCACGCAGGTCACTCCAAAGCAAGTACAAGTATGACTCTGTCATTGTCCATGCTGGTGTGAATGACCTGAGACGTACCTCCCTGGACTACATGAAAAGAGACAAAGAGGAGCTCTCTGTCCATGTAGCCCAGGCTGGTATGTCCCTGACCTTGAGTAGCATCTTGCCCTCACCAAGAATGATGCCACAGTATCAAGACAAAATGATCAGTTTCAACAATTGGCTAAAGTATTGGTGTCATTCAAAGGGGATCCAGTGTCTGTCAGCCTGGGATGACATGCTCGACAAGCCACGTTGCTTCGCTAGGGACGGCTTGCACCTGTCACCCTTAGGCTTTCGTATACTGGCCAAGGCTCTTGCCACCCCCATAGTGCCTTTTTTTAGGCAAGGCTCAAAGGACAAACCCACCTCCATAGACAACCCAAAGATAAAAAATCTAAAGGTAATGCTACTCAATGCCAGAAGTCTAAACCTCAAGATGCACGCACTCGAGACTCTCCTCAGTATGGAGAAAATCGATGTCTGTGCAGTAAAAGAAACCTGGTTTAAGGCTCCTGAGAGCACCCCAGCACTACCAGGTTATAACTTATACCATGAGTTTTGGCCCCAAAACTCAGACCGAAGCACAAAAGGAGGGGGAGTATCTATATTCATCAAAGATACCTACACCTCCAGGTTAGTGGCACTGCACGAAGCATCGGAAACCATCCATGTGCAACTAACAGCGGACAGCACTGCCTTTCAGTTTGTAGCCTGCTACAGAACACCTTCCCTATTACAGGAACCCCACTTGGCATTCTTGAGAACATTGGAGAATATGAAGGTCTCTCCAAACACTATGTTATTAGGTGACTTCAACTACCCAAACATTGACTGGGAAAACTACTCAAGCCCAAACACCCTCGCCCAACGGTTCCTTGAATTTATAAACTCTAACGCAATGGAACAACTGGTCACCACTCCCACAAGAGGGAACAACATATTGGACCTGGTCATCACCAACATGGGGACTCTATGTTCCACACCAGAGGTAAACCCCTCATTGGTAAGATCAGACCATAAACAAATTTACCTGGACATCCATATCCCGTCCCCACCCCCAGCCAAGGAAATCACTGTAAAGAATTTCTCAGAAGCCAACTTTGCACTTCTCAAGACTGAGGTGGAATCTTTCAAAGCCCCTGGGCCAGAGGATAATACAGCCCAATCCGCAGAATCCTTTACAAATGCATTCTATGAGTACCTGCAGGAATGCATGGATCGTGCTATCCCAAATAAAACCAAGACTCACTCCTCCAAAAACAGGAGACCGGTCTGGTGGACCCTGGCCATAAATAAGCTATACAACAGAAGGAGGAAGCTACTACATGACAGAGCAAAATGCCAAAAAGGGAAGGCATCTCTGATCAGTATTAGCAAGAAACTTCGATCCCTCATAAAATTATCAAAGGCCAGTTGTGAAAGAAAAATTGCCCTAGACACTAAAGATAATCACAAGGCCTTCTTTAGTTATGTCAGAAACATGGGCAGAAACTCCCAGATATGCTCTGAATTGTTGCATAACGGTACAAAATATACCAAACCTACAGACATAGCCAACATCCTGGCAGACAGATTCAGCGCAAACTTCTCCCCCCCTTCCCCCCCAAAGGAGCAAATGCCTATCCCAACTGAATGTAACCTCTCTGATATCACAGATGCTCAGGTGAAAGCTGCCCACTCCAAAGCAAAAAACACAGCATCTATGGGACCGGACGGTGTCCCAGGCTGTGTCTTACACGAGCTCCAAGAAGAACTGAACCCTCACATTAAGTCACTGTTCAAACTTAGCCTTACTACAGGATATGTACCCAAAGAATGGCGTACAGCTACAGTGGTCCCACTCCACAAAGGTGGTGCCACAACGGATCCCGGAAACTATCGCCCCATAAGCCTGACTAGTCTGGTCTGTAAAGCTATGGAGCGTATTATCATGGAACTCATAAACAAAGACATTGGGAGCCTCCAGACACTGGAGCCTACCCAATTCAGCTTTGTTAAGGGCAGATCTTGCCTCTTAAACCTAGTTGATTTCTTTGAAACAGTTACCAAAGCCATAGATGAGGGCAAGGTAGTCCACACAGCCTACCTGGACCTCACAAAAGCCTTCGACACAATACCCCATTCAGGCATCATAAATAAGCTTACCAGCTTAAATATCAACCCCTATATCACAAGATGGGTTGCAAACTGGCTCAGAGATAGAACCCACATGGTCAGAATTGCAGGTGCCATGTCCGAATCCAAACCAGTTACAAGTGGCGTCCCACAGGGCTCAGTTCTGGGACCTCTCTTGTTCGGTATATACTTCTCTGAGGTTCAGGCTAACACGGGGGGATTATGGCTGACAAAGTTAGCAGATGACTGCAAACTGGGGGCCATAATTGAATCTCCAGCTGACACAAGCATCCTCCAAAAGGGTCTCACAGAGACGGATTCTTGGTGCCAGAGCCACGGCCTCAAGCTAAATGCTAAAAAGTGCATAGTCATCCCCTTTGGGAAAAACAAGGTGCCCACAAATTACCACATAGGTAGTAATCCATTAAGTACGGAAGAAGTAATTAGAGATTTGGGGACCAACGTAGATAGCAATCTCTCCTTTGATAATCACGTTGCCAAAGTGGTTAGAAAGACCTTCTATATAGCCCACCTTATCACGAAAGGGTTCGCATCTATATCAAGAGAGGTTATTGTGCCCCTCTACTCGTCACTCATCAGGCCCATAATTGAATACAATGCCCCTTTTGGGATGTACCTTACCCGACACCTGCAGCAACTGGAGAGACCCCAAAAGTACCTCACCAAGAGGATCATGGGCTACAGACAGATGTCCTATGCAGCTCAACTAAAGAAACTCCAGCTCTACTCAGTTGCTTACCACCTACTCAGAGGCAATCTATGCCTGACGTACAAAGCCATGTCAAACCCAGAATTAATGGACATGCTCCACCTCAAAAAATCCAAGTCCCTTAGAGCTACACGGTCCAGGGACCTAAACCTCAGCACAAAAATAAATAGGACATGCTGGAGGGACAGATTCATTTGCCAGAGGCTCCCCTCACTCTGGAATAGAATCTCAATTCATGTTAGACATAGCCCCTCGCTGACCCTCTTCAAGCAAAATTTGGAAGCGTGGATGGGAAATCGCAAATTCACCCCTGGGATCTCTCCTGTGTCCCTGCTAGACACAGGCACAGTAAACTAATCTTAAAAGGGTACCTTCTGTGACCTACTTTACAGAGGCACAGTAGGCTAATCTAATAGGGAGGCGGAAGCCAAATACACTCTGGCTAGGCTTATAAATGCCCTAGGGCAGATAGCCTAGTATCTACCTATGAACCTATGAACCAATCAGTCACGAGGGACTTGGGCACCCAGGTTGATAGCAAACTGACTTTTGACCACTACGTTGCCTTTGTTGTCTGGAAGGCTTTCTACATGACCCACCTCATAAATAAGGGTATTTCATCCAGGAACAAGGAGGTCATAACATCCCTGTACTCCTCCCTTATTAGACCCATTATCGAGTACAATGCACCCTTTGGCATGTACCTTGCCAAGCACATGCAGCAGTTGGAGAGACCACAGAGGTTCCTGACCAGGAAAATCCAGGGGTTCAAACATTTATCCTATACAGATAGGCTAAAAGCCCTTTTCTTCTAGTCAGTCTCATACATACTGCTCAGAGGTAACCTGTGCCCGGCATACAAGGCCATTTCAGACCCAGCCTCATTGGAGTTGCTGCATATCCATAAGACAAACTCTACTCACGCAACCTGCATGCAAGGCCTTAATCTGGTCTGTGACATTAATAGAACTTGTTGGTGGGATGGATTTGTGTCCCAAAGACTACCCCATCTGTGAAATAGACTCCATGTCAAGCAGAGTACCTCTGTAGCCCGCTTTAAGAGGAACCTGAACATCTCGACGGGAAACAGAAAATATATCCCTGGGATTCCACCTGTGTCCCTGCTGGACAGGGGAAACAGGTGCTGACTTTGAGGGAATATGGTGAAATTCTTGGCTAGGTTTATAAGGGCCTCTGGGCCAGTAGCCTAGTATCATCCTATGAACCTATGAACCTTAAATTTGACCTGCACATAAACAATAATATCATCAAAACACACCAAAAGCTCGGTATGCTCTACAGGCACCAACACTTTCTTAGCCTCTCTACTAGACAAACCCTTGCAACCATCTTTTTATTACCTTCTCTCCTTTATGGCACCCTTCTCCTCACTAATATCCAAAATTCTGCAAAATTCAAACTTGAAATATGTTACAACAGAATAGCTAAATTTGCCACCAAGGCCAAATTCTCATCCCACCACTGTAACTCTCTGAAACAATTATGCTCACTGGAACTCCCCCACTATTTCTCATTCACCCAACTAACTGCAGTGCACAAAATAATCTACAGACCCACAGAGTGTCCTGCTCTCTTGACACTACTCACCCATTAGCAACCCAGCAGGCAACTAAGATCTGAAAATCATCTATTTCTAAAAGTAGAAAAACCCACCTTACCTACTGGTCAACTCCTCCCACCTTCTATAAGAAACACAGGCAGCACCACCACCTTCAGACAAATACTGAAAAATCATCTCAACTCTTCCTGGCTATGTACCTGTCCATAAACTAACCTTCTCCTTATACGATAACTAAACTGCTTTTTGCTACTGCCTGACTGATGATATTTTCTCCATAATTATTATTTTTTATCACTTATTGATACTGATACCATAATGCTGATTAACATATCTATGTTTATACCTCTCTGATTGAATTCATCTGGCAACCAACAAAATTCCTGCTTTTATGTATATATTCTGTATATATTACTGTAATTACTATCTGCAACACTGTATCTATTCTTGTACCAATTATCATTTAATATTCTCTGCATCTATGTTCTTGTTGGAGCTTTTCTCCCTGCGCTCTACTGAAAATGGGCTGTTTTAGGCCCAGTGGACTTTCCCGATAAAGAAATACAATAAATAAATAAAATACAAATAAAATAAGATTAGTAAAGTTGAAGTTAAACAAATAGAAGCTGAAGTTATGGAATGTCTTGAAGTGAAAGTCTAACACTGGTTATGTCACAGCATGGTGGAACAATGAGTCCCCCGAGTAAGGAGAAACAGGAGGAGAGGAGACATCTGAAGAAAAAAATATGGACACAGGAAAGAAAAAGAGATTTAATATGGTGCAATATTTATGCAGAGGAGAAAGCAAAACTAATCAATACAAAAATGCAGCACCAAAGATAATGGAAGAGAAATACAGGCAAAAACATATGGAAACTTAAACAATAAAGACAAGAAAAACGTGGGAAAGAAGAAAAGAAGATTAGTAATTGAGAAGTTAAAGAAATATAAACTGAAGTTACTGATTACCTGCAAAGTGAAGGATATAATGTAGAGAATCTAACTCAGGTAACATCACAATTAGTCCCCAAATTAAGGAGAAACTGGTGGAATGGGATACATTTTATCACTTGCCACGTGACAGTGTTCTGGAGCCTTCAATAGGAAACCAGTACAAAAGATCAGTTGGAGTTATGCAACAAGGGACGAAGCAGGAAACATTGGCAACTCAGAAGCAATCAATGTTGTGGAATAATGGGTCAGTGAGATCCCATTTGAAAGAGCAACAGATGATGTAGATTGTAGCTAAAGGAAGATGTTCTGGAACTTCCTCCTGCAACTGGTCCTTTCTGACCTTAACATGTCCCAGTCAACCTTTGTCTGGTTTCAGAGCTCCCTATTCGGGCATCTGCAAGCTGTACGCTGGCAACAAACAATATCATCCCTACTTCCCGTGATACTAGGCATTCCACAAGGATTAGTAGTAGGGCCATTACTCTTCTCTAGCTTCACAAATAACCTGCACACCTCAGTCCCACCAGCATCACTCACTCAGTATGCAGACGACTCTACAGTCATCTGTGCTGCTACTACCATGAAGAGCTTTAAGAAGTGACACATCTATCCTTCCTAGCAACTGAAACCTGGCTAACTAATTCTCAGTTAATCCTTAACCCTCCAAAAAACAAACTTATGTTATTTCAGCCCACTAAGCATATGCACCCCTTTTAACATAACTTCATTAGATTTCCCCCTCACTTCATACTAAGCTGTTAGGTATAGACATTGACTGCAGTATGAGATTTCATACCCACATAACTCAAACTGTAAAAAAAGTTCATAAAAAACTTGAATCTTTATAGAGGAACAAACAATACTTTACAAATGACACTAAAGCCAAAATCACCAATCGCATTTGATATCCGTACTTCTTTATGTATTCCCGCCATACTCACTAACCTTTGGAAAACAAAATTAGCCAAGCTTGAAGTCTGCTACAATAAAATTGCTAGATATGCCATAAATTCCCCATCATGAACTCACCACTGTATCCCCTTAAAAAACTCAGTTGGCTAGAAATCTCAAATCTTCTAGTCTATAACCAACTAACCATAGCCCATAAGATATTCTACCAAAGGGAAAAAACACCCGCACTCCAAAATATTCTGCCACCATACACCTGCTCCAGGACTTTACGTTCAACCAACAAACCACTTATTAAAACGGAGTCAGCCAGAAATTCAGTCAGGGAATCACTATTGTAGAACTATATTGGCAAAGTCTGGAATTAACTACCATATGAAATAGCATCTACCCCAGTCCTCTCTCAATTTAAAACATTGCTAAAATCTCACTTAATAACCAAGTGGCTACGTCCCTTCAATACCCCCGACTAGAGTAAAACCAGCACTCTCTTAAAGATACTATTGCCCATAACTTTACTCTCACCTATTAAGCTTAACTAGATCTCTCAACTTACCACTGTTAACCATCTATTACATTCTACAACTACTACTGCCTAATTATAACTAATCCCCCTCTATTGTAAATTAGCTACTGTATGAAAACTATTTAACTATAGCTAACTCCACTACTTTAGTGTATACTCTGCTGTCTGTTTTCTTTACTGTTTATGGTATGAAATTACATATTCTTTACATTTATTCCTACTAGTAATCACAGTCTTCTTGTACAAATGTATTATCCTGTATTAATATCTATGCTGTATAAATGTTACATATATTACTATTTGGTAAATGTTGGAGCTTTTCTTCCCGGGCCTCCACTGAAAATGGACATGTGTCCAATCGGACTTTACTGGTAAACAAATGTAAAATAAATAATGATAATTATAAAAAATAAACTTACTGTAGACTGCCCACAGGACACGGTGAATAAAGAAAGTGTCCTCGCTTTAGAAGAAAATGATCTAAATGAAGATTTGCTTGATTTAGTAGAGAAGGATATACATGATAAGATCAATGAAAGAAATAGATTACAGAAAGTAAATAAGACCCAAAATGTTAGAAGTCTGATAAAACAGATGAACTCAGTAAACTATTAACAGAAATTCATGTTATATAACATAATTAAATAGTATATATTACTGTGCAGCTAAAATAATAAAGTCTTATCACAAAAACACAGAGTGGTAAGGGAAAAAAGGGAAAATCAAATGCCATCATGGAAGTATTAGAACAGTATAGAAGAGGGAACAGATCAACAAATCACTTAAAAAGACAGAGGTGATAAAAGTAATGTGCAGTATCAGAACAGACCAGGATTGTACACTATCACAAATAATACACTAAGGATATCAGCACAGACAGAAAACGTATAAGATATGCAGATAAATATACAAGGAAAGTTCAAAATAAGCAATTCATTGAGCAGCCAAAATGTTTTATAGAGAACTGGGAAACAAAACAAAAGGAATAGAAACACCACCAAAAAAGAAGAAGAAGAAGAAATAGACACATTTGGAGAAGACTCTAAGAAAAGATTGTTTAATGGATAGAGGAAGTAAACTAAACAGTAAGAAGTTCAAATGTATAAGATATGAAATGGGATGAAATAACAGCCAGAGAAATTGAAACAAAATTAAGAAATGTCTACTTAACAGATTAGGTCATGGTTATTATTTGATTCCTAGAAAACAACCAAGCATAAAGACTTATCATCTTATTTTTGTGGGTGATTTAAAGCTGTATAGTTCATCATACGAGGAGCTGAAAGCACAACTGCAAGTGGTTAAAACTTTCTCAGATGATATACGAATTTGGTCTTGATAAGTGTGCAAAAGTAACATTTAAAGCAGGAAATCTGCAGCACCAAGAAAATATCAGTCTGGGACAGGAATGTGGTATAAAGGAACATGAGCAGGGGGAGTGTATAAATATTTGGGATTTAATAAAGGATTAACAATAAAACATGAACACGTGAACAAAACTCAGTAAGGAATATTTTGGAAGACTAAATTTAATACTGAAAACAGCTTTGACAACTAAGTGCAAAGTCCAAGCTCTAAACCAATTGGCTCCTCCTGTCCTAATTTACAGTTTTGGGGGTAATTGATTTACCCCAAAAGATACAGGGTTAGTTAGACAGAAAAACAAGAAAAATACTTCATGCTTATCAAATGATATATAAACATCACTGCATACCAAGTTTATATATTCCTTGTTTCTAAGGAGGTATGGGCCTTTTTGAAATTGATTACATGTATAGATCTGCAATTGTAGACTGCATACATATCTCCAGACCTCACAAGACCCAAATGTAGGGAAAGTTTTAAAAATGAGGAGAATAAGTCTAAGATGACTTCCCTGCTTAGTTTAGCAGAAGCATATTGGTATGAAGCATGAATGGTAATCAAACCAGAGGTAGACAAAAGTCAGGCATCAAATGAATAGGCCAAAAAACAAAATTAAAAAAAAAAATATATGGAGAAGGATCAGTTGAGAAGGCAAGAAATGTAAATAAGGCATAAATTTAGTTGCAAGTATAAAAAACTCCTGGAACAAACTCATGTCGATCAGGATGTGATGCAGGAATGGTTAAGGAGAAGTGAATTTAAACCAAAACATGAAAGGTTAATATTGGCAGATGAGGATAGTGGACTGCATACATGGTTTGCAATATCCATTGAACATGTGGGAGACACAGACAAATGCAGGTTCTATAAAACAAAACTGGAAACAGTCATGCATCTTGTTGCTGGGTATGATACACTAATGTTAGACTGCCTGTGTATTGAAAGACATTATAATAATGTGGCAAGACTGTTGAAGACTGTTGTATTTAGGGTTGTGCAAACATTGCAATACTGAAGTAGCCGAGAAACAATGGAAACAAGACCCACAAAGCATTATAGAGAATGATGAAGTATATATCACATGGGATCACCCATTACTAAAAATTCAGAAAAGAGATGTCAGAAAACCAGATAGTTGTCCATGAAAAGAAGGCAAAAGTAGCATTAATCATTGAAATTGCTACACCAAGTGACTACAGTGTCTTACATAGGGTATATATCACACCGTCAAACTTGTATAAGTTCGAACAATGTAATATCAAACCCAAAAGTCCGAAACCGCACAATAATGAACACACAGAACAGCGATTTTTTTTCCCAGGGAAAAAAAAAATTGCTGTTCCCTAACCAAAAAAAAAAAAAACATAAACCTTAAACTAAAACTAAAGTGGGGGGGCTTTGCCCCCCCCCACACCCCCCAACATGGGGGGCTGTGCCCCCAACACCCCTCCTACTTAAATATATGAACTCCAAGATCGCACCACAGTGGAGAAAATAGCAAAGCCCTGAAAATAGCCCACCAATTCTTTCCCTGGGAAAAAAAATCAATGTGCCGTGGCTTTGCTATTTTGTTTCAGACTTTTGGGTTCAATATTACATCGTTCAAACTTATACAAGTTCGAAAATATGATATAGACCCTCTCACTTACAGAGAAACACAAAGTAATACAATACCAGGCTATGCAGGCAGAAACAAGGGCAATGTGGAAGGGTACCCAGACAGTTCCAATAGTAGTAAGACCACTGGATCTCATAAAAAATAATTTGCAGTCATGTTTAGATATGCTGCCAATGCATGTAACTTCATTTGAATTACAGGAGTCAGTTCTGGGCTCACTGCAGGTGCTGCAAAAATATTTGGCTATCATCAAAGATTGAAACAATACTAATTTCAAGAACTTTAATGATACTTTGACAAAGGAATGTAGTCCATTTTTATCATGACCCTAGAAATTCAAAAGACTTGGAGAAATTAAACAAAAATATAATCCAAAATAAGCTACACTGAGATTTAAACCACACATTTTTATGAAGCATCTGCATTGCCTTATTCCTTAACTGTTTGAGCTACAAGACACCACACTTCCTTTAATATTGTAAAACTCCATGGACTAATGATGGTATATGCATTTATCCACTTTATAATATTAACATGTGTCAGCACAGTGAGTTAACTGTCATAGTTTGCAAAACAAACCATATGAAGGTAATTCTGAAAAAGAATAAGCTATTAATAGCATTAGTGCACACACGTGATACAATACCACACATCTCTACATAGAGTGGTAAATCTACAGTCATAAGACAGAATAAGAATTACAGATACACACTTCTTGAACTAGCATTGTGTTTACAAGATTCAAACATATTTTGGCCATGCTGATCTGCATTGGTCTTACTTTAATGAAAGTGGTTAGAGCAAACATGGATATTAAAATCATTTTGTACTAATACTAATGTATGAATTTCTCTGCATTCACAGATACAGAAGCATACTGTGTGTTGTTTCTAGAAGCTTTGTGGATAATGGAGATGTGTAGTCATCCACAGCCTAAGTGCTATATGCATCACTGAACTACAGCCATGCTAAATGTGCTAAAATCTATACTGCATAAGTTACCAAACAGTTTAGTTTTTCCACATATGATGTGCAATGTTATATGAATAACAACCGATATTTAAAAAAAATGACTCCAGTGGGCTTTGAACCTACATATAGAGGAACAGTAGTCATATTACCATATTGCTTAACCAGTTGAGCTATGGGACATCACACTACATTAGAGATTATAAATGCAGATATTATGGAATATCAGTAATCATTACATGTGTGAAGTTCATATTAATATGCAGTCATAATCAACAGTCCTGCATACTGTGGATAACCTCAGGATGCATCAATATACTAAAGGTAACTTTAATGAGTGGAACTTAAATTCTTAAATTTGCATCACTATTATCAATACTGCTCCCCACAGAATACACTTGAAAGAGAGTCACATAAACAGATATGCTTATTGTACATTGACAAGTTGCTATTGTTACTGTGTATCCAAGTGCCTTGTATTAAGGATAGACATACTAGCAAGCATTTATCAGTGTGGATGCACTCAAGCGCTGATGAGTACATTGTACCGTACTGTTTTGTGTACGTAAACCTTGTATTTTACTCCTAACCAGACACAATCACATGTTGATAGTGTAGGAACCCTCTCTTTGAATAACACTTGCATGCTGACTAGTGAGGCAGCGCTAATGCACTGGTATTTATAATGTCTCATTGCAGGTCTAAAACCTGTACCTCTGAACCCTACAAAAGGAGTGCTAGCATTCGCTCTTTTTGATACCAACTGACCCCTCTGTGCGATGCTAGTGTGCTGCCTAATCCTCAGTCGCTATACATATAAAACTCAGAGGTGTTATATAAAGCCCACTAGGTACCCCTTCCAGTAGGAAACATAGTAACTACCTTGAGCATTGCAACTATGCAGCCATTGCATTTCCACAAACCCAAGTAACTCCTGTATTGTGGAAATCACTCTACTTTCTGAAATATGGCTTTCATGAAAGTGGTGACATCCACGTGAGCGTGTTGTAAATGATTCTTAGTCGGGGTTGGGCTATTAGTACCACTCGGTCGCCAGATCTTTTACAGAAAACACACTCACTTGGCTTCAATAGTCACCCTGTTTTCTAATTACCACCCAGGGGTTGGGAAATGGGATATGTGCTTGTGTTTAAGGAGTAGGAAGTGTTTTTTTGGTCTAAATGTAGAAATTGCTGTTATTTCTAACTATCAATTACTGTTTAAGAATTAAGGAAAGAAGTGTTTCTTTGGTCTAAATGTAGAAATTGCTGTTATTTCTAGCTATCAATTACTGTTTAAGAATTGTGAATTGTGTTATGGTTCTATAGGGCATCTGCTGCTAACTCTTAACTGTTGTTTAAACTCATTTGTAGAGGTTTAGAGTGACCTGAAGTACAGTGCATTATAATACAGCTGTATATTTATTACTGTGATAAGGTTATCTCCCCCTTTTTGTTACATGATAACAGTGAATCTCCTTACTTAGCACACACTTCCCTCATCTTACAATCATCTTTACGTAACTCTCTCCCCTTCTTAATTAACCTAGTAATATAATCCACCCTCTTACCTCCACCCAAAGCATCTTTGCTTTGGTATACTGTACCTCCACCCTGCTACTGCTAACCCCTTATTTCTCTCTGCCTCATTCATGTAGTTAGTGTCTCACATGTTCCTTTCCTCCTTTTACAGCTAGAATACCGAGGAAAGATGCTGCCCTCGGCTACTCCCTAGTCCTGAAGACAGTAGCACAGCTATCTAACCCTCCATCCTAAAAAGGGCTTCCATTTTTAAAGTGTTTCAACAAAAAGTAGGTCTACCTACTGTGGTATAATTGTATTTCAAACCCTAAACTGTTAAGTACTGGCTTGCACAATGCACAGACTAGCCATCCCCCTAATCCTGATATAATTTGTTAGTCACCCTCCACAAGGGAGTGTGATTCCTCATTTTAACCACAGGATGGTAGTATAGTCCATCAAACCCTCATTCCTAGTTGCTTACTATAAAAATGGAGAGTTTCAACTTTAAACTAAAGGAGAAAAGAAGTAATATACCACATCTTAATATCAGTAGTTCTAGTTCTCCTAGACACAGTCGTGAACAGACTGTCAGAGCAGCTAACCAACCCAAATGAACTTAGATATCCAACACTTAAATAAATTATAAGTCTAACAGCATTTCCACCAAAATATATTAAATAAGAACAATTTTACCTGTGGAACTGATTGATTATTTTTGCGAGCGTGGGACTGGCTCAGTTTGTCTCCGCTCCATTTGCCCTCGCTACGCTCCGGCTCACTCTGCTCCGCTACCCTACCCCCATTCCCACTCACCCCCACAACAATTACATTTATAGCTATACACCACACCCCTAGCCACTCCTCCATCAAACCTATACAATCACACAGTACATGTAATTAGCCCTCACACCAATGCAGCCCATCACACCCTTCTCTACATATTCCAAATTGGATACCAAACCCTATATTTCAGTGCCATCTCTACCATATTTCAGCCCTAT
Source organism: Protopterus annectens (assembly GCF_019279795.1). Lineage (NCBI taxonomy): Eukaryota > Metazoa > Chordata > Ceratodontiformes > Protopteridae > Protopterus > Protopterus annectens. The sequence goes on from NC_056728.1 coordinate 324,518,787, forward strand.
CCTAGTCCACAACCCACCTCACATCTAAACAATATGGCTTATACTCCAAACAACCACCTTCTACTTACCCTATTACACACATTAGGCCTCTCTTCTCTCCTCCTCCTATCCATGTTCTCATCCTACCACACACATCTTTATATCAGCCCCCCACCACCATGGCAAACTGACTCCACTATCTCTTCTTTCACTACTACCTACTCGCCACTAACACCAAGTGACCTCTCCCCCTCTCCACCACCTTCCTAGCTATATGGAAATATCACTTACAAACTTAAAGCCAACTCCCCCAATAAAATAATCAAAATAACTCACAAGCTAAACAAACTACTTCCACATACTACAAAAACTCTCATGTTGCGGTGATATTCACCCAAATCCAGGACCCAACACTTGTAATAGCACCTACCCAATAAACCCCAATCCAATATATGTTCGACCTACCTCATCCCTCCTCCTTCTAAACATAAATATAAGAAGCATACTCAACAAAACACATGATCTCCATGCCCTACTAGCCCAATACAAATCTGACATTGTAGTACTAACTGAAATTTGGCTTAAGCCCAACCACCACAACAATGAAATAACAGCCCCTGGCTATGATCATATACATAAAGATAGGAAAAAAGGATGGGGTGTAGCCATCCTTTTTCAAAGTCACCTCTCTATAGAACAAATTGAACACAAGTCTCAAGAAATCCAAGACATAGAACTAAAGACTAAAACTAAATCCCAACAAACAAATCATAATAGCTGGAGGTTATATACCACCAGGCAACAACACTAATGTACTCGAAAACCTACTAAATTGGATGACAATCACTCATCCACAGGAAACCATTCTTGCAGGTGACTTTAACATTGTTTGGTCTGACTGTAACAGCCCAAACCCCACCACCCATATTAACCTCCATGGTTTTACCCAAATTATCAATACTCCTACAAGAACAGACAAACCTCTAAACGACAGTCAGTCTTGGATTGGATACTAGTATCTGACCCCACTCAAGCCCATCTCTCAGGTAGTCTCCCTGACAGCCTTAATGACCATCAAGCAACATACCTGATTAGGAATCAACCCCACCTAACTTAACATCCCATTGTCAGGGTCATACGAAACAAAAAATACTTCAGAGCTCAAGACTTAATAAATTCATTCAAATCCTGTATATGGTCTCCACTAAAATACTTATCACTAGATGAAGCTGTAGAATACTTCAACTCCACCTTCCTAAACATCTTGAACTCCCATGCACCACACAGAACCACCACAATTAAAACCAACTACGCACCATGGCTATCAACAGACACCAGGTTGTTAATGAAAGAAAGAGACAAAGTCTGGCTGCAATTCCATAAACACAAAACCCCTACCCTAAAACTAAGGTACCATGAACTACGTAATCAAGCCAAAAACACATAAAAATTAACAAAACTAGTCACTATAAAACTTTACAGGAAAATACTCCAACAACCCCCAAAACTTCTGGGCCTCAATCAATAACTTACTACACCCAGGAAAACCTTCCACCCCTTCTCCACTACTACCAAACTACACAACATCCCCACCCACTTTAACAAATACTTTACTGAAACTATCCAAGCCCTAGCCAATACCCAAACAACTAGCACCCACCCAATATCAACAACAGCTTCCACCCTTTCCAATACAGAAAGCAATACACCTAGTTTTTCCCTAGAACCAGTCAGTACTACAACTATCACCAAACTCCTCAAAAAACTGAAATCAACAACCCCAGCAGGAGACAAACTACCAGCAGGATTTCTACAAATTATCGCAGCCATAGCACTGCAGTGGTGTTGCTGCGGTAGCGTTGTCGCCTCACAGTTAGACGTTGCCCATTCGATTCTCAGTTAGAGCGTCTTCTGTGTGGCGACATGCATGAATGGGTGTTCCTTTGTTGAAGGTTGCGCCTTAGGCACGGCAAGCCAGCACGTAAAACTCTACTGCCAATCATTTAGCGGACCAGAGTTCCGCTGTGGCGACCCCTAACCGGGAAAAGCCGAAAGACACAAACATCGCAGAGGCCATAGCCTATCCTGTGTCCATCCTCATTAACAGATCTATAACTGAACGCAAAGTACCCAATTCATGGAAAATATCTCACATAATACCATTACACAAAGGGGGACTCTCCCTTGAACTTACAAACTACTGCCCTATTGCAATACTATCACCCCTATCAAAAATTTTAGAGAGGGTAGTCCCTTTTCATATCCTCCATATTCTTAGACTTAGTCAAAGCCTTTGATATGGTGAACCATAGTTTACGCCTAGAAAAAATGGACACTTTTAATATAAATTCCTCCACCTTATCCTGGTTCAGTAGCTACTTATCTAACTGACAACAAGCTGTTCTTTGGGAAAACCACCTGTCACCCCTACTTCGAGTAACCATTGGTGTCCCACAAGGGTCCATTCTCTGCCCACTTTTATTTTCATTATTTACTAATGACATAGCATCATCCCTACCCTCTGCCTCAATAGTCCAATACGCAGATGATACCACTATAATATGTGCAGCCCACACCCTCGACAAACTTCAAATCATAACACAAAACAGTTTTACCCTAGCCAAAGAATGGTTCTCCCACATCAAACTACTGCTTAATCCAAGAAAAACTAAACTTATTCTTTTAAGTCCAAGTAGATCTTCCCCCATAAACAATAATTTTGAAATAATATCCAAAGACAATACTAATATCATTCCAACACTACACACTAAGCTTTTAGGAGTAGAAATTGGCAATAAACTCAAATTTGACATCCATATTTCTCAAACAATCAAGAAAGTCAACAAAAAGTTCAGACTCCTTTATAGAAACCACCACTACATGACCAGATACACAAAATCCACCATACCTAGAACCCATCTGTTATCTATACTTCTTTATGCTTCCCCAATCTTTACCAACCTTCACCAAACAGAGCTCTCTAAAATTGAATCATGCTACAACAAAATTGCCAAATTTGCTAATGAAGCCACTCATAGGTCCCATCACTGCCAATCCCTTTGACAACTCAACTGGCTTGAGTTTCCACAACTCCTCCTACTCAATCAACTTACCACTGTCCATAAGCTCTACTACCTTCCTATGAAAACACCTGCCTTGCAACAATTAATTAAACCCTACAAACCTTCCAGAAATCTAAGATCAATGCACTGGAACCACATAAGTGTCACCAAGATCAAAAATGAAGCTGGCAAATCCCTCTTTGCTTGCTGCATTGAAAAAACTGGAACCTCCTACCTGATCACCTAACCTCAACATTCTCACCTTACCTCTTCAAAAAAAAAAACAATCAAATCCCACTTTATGCAAAACTGGCTATGTTCATGTCTTCCCCCAGGCTAGACCAAATCTACTCACTGCTATTAATACTCTCCCAAATAATGAATTCTGCCATGATTCTCAACCTGTAATAGTTTATTGACTCAATGCTAGAAAGTAAAGTATTCTCTACTATCGTTCCTTATTTGCTCACATTCTACCAGATACTCAACTGTAACTCATTTCAATCTATTGTTTGAAACTGCATTCAGCTAACATGGTGTACTTTGTGTATGAATATCTTGTACTTTGTGAATGTTATCTAATGTAATGTAATACTTGTGGATCTTTGTGCATGAATATCTTTGTACCATGTAAATGTTAACTAATGCAATGTAATACTTGTGGAGCTTTTCTCCCCGGGCCTCCGCTGAAAATGGACCTGTGTCCAGTCGGACCTTCCCGGTAAACAAATGTAAAATAAATAAAAAAATAAATATATGATAATGTAAGTGCTAAGATGTGGATTATGTAACTTACTGTAGGCATCTGCTGGCTGATGTTGAACCTCTGCAAATCTCTGGAAAAGATCATCTGTGGCCCTCCAATGTAGGTCATCATAGTGGTGGCAGACCTGCATGCTTGTCTGGTAGATTCCAGTCAATCTATGGTGCTCCATCACAATCCAGTTCCATACATCATTCATTGTGAAATTCCTGGGGTGTGCTCACATCCTCTGCTGATGTCCTGAATAGACAGTGAGCATATGGCTGTTCTCCTCCTTGGTCTAGTTCAGCATGTGGACATGCATAACCCTCCTCTCTGTTGACATCCTCACTACTCTAGTTGAAAGTTGCTGTAAAATGCCATTCAAAAATACTGAAGTCCCATTCAGTTCACAGGTAGCAATGGTAGCAATGGTATGAACATTAAATCTATCAATATTACATGCAAAGTGGGCACATATAGGATGGTAATGGATTATTGGAGGGCATCAAGCACATGTCACTGATCCAGCCATTCATCCGTAACCCCTTTTCCAATTTTTCCAAATGGGGTTGGGGTGACACTTCAGCAGTGACAGTCATCTAGAACCAAGGTTCACATCACTGGGTGGCTAGCCCTGCCACATCTGTTCTTCCTTACCACACAGTCTCATGCACTCTCACACCTATGGCCAATTTAAAGTGTCCACTCCACCTAATGTATGTCTTTCAAATGTTGGAGGAAACTGGACCACCCAGAGGAAACCTACACAAAAACAGGGAGAACATGCAGATGCCACACAACAGGCACCCCAGCCATGAACTGAACCGGAGAACGTCTTGCTGTGAGGATGCAATGCTATCTGCTGTGCATCTGTGTTACAATTATTCCCTTTTAAGGATACCTACTAGGTACCTGCACTCAACACCTTACACTTATGCTGATCTACTGTTTAATGTGCTGATTTTAAAAAACTTATGTGGATGTTTGCATATAAAACTCCAAGCTTGAAATCTTAATGAACCTCATTAATTATGAATGATAAAAATGATACTTAAAAGCTGTGTGCATACAGCTAACTCACGTTATAGTACAGCTGATTTACAGCTAGCTTGAAAAAGTCATCTGTCACCTGCTTTTTTGTTGTGTTATTTGTTGCACGGTCTGTTGAAAGCCTTGTTACGGTGGTGCTAGAGCAGTGCCATAGTGCTAACTGGGTGTTACATGTCCTGACCATCATGAACAGATTACCTCCAGTGGGGAGAGGCAGACCTCCTCTCACTAGACCCACACATGGTCCTCAGACATCAATGTTTGTACTACAAAGTGCATGTGCTTCTGCTGTAGGTTACTCAACTGTGATCCCAGCAGTTACATTCAGATGGTCATATCATAGTACTGCTCCTATGCACAGTGTGTCCAAAACTGCTAGTGTCAACACATTCAGCTCCTTGGCTAAAGCACAATGTGGCAACTGATTTCCAGACATGGTAGATGCAGCCAGGACTGTGGTGTGAGCTGACAGCATGGGTACCCTAGACTGTGTTAGAGTAATGCAGACAGTTGAGCCAATGCGTGTCTTGTTACGTCATTCTGACCCTGTGGTAATGATGACCGCTCTTCTGATCACTAACTAATCTATAGATGGTGTCTTAAATGTCTGATGCCACAGGGTTTTTCTGATCATTTATCTGACCTAGATGACTAGTTTCATGTTGTGATATGTAGTACTTTTTGCCATTGGTATATGTTAGTACAGATATTGACTACAGTAATGTTATATGTGATGTCATGCTTTCATGTTTGCATCAGTTGCTAGTGGACATATAGCAGATATTTATATGGATAACAGAATGCCATTCTTTGTCATCCAGCACTGATTGCTACAGTTCACATTTCCTTGCTGTCTGCCATTCATGCATGTACAGCTATGCCTCTAGATGTATACCTGTGTCTCGTGGCATTTTAATATGATACTGCACATATGTCAGCCTCAGTATTCACTGCATTTCTATGTACTTGTTCCCATTTTCAAACTCCATGCTGACATATAATTCCTATGTGTGCCTTTCCATATTTCACTGATTCCGCATGCACGCGTTCGCACGCACGTGCGAACACACACACACACACACACACACACACACACACACACACACACACACACACACACACACACACACACACACACACACACACACACACATATATATATATATATATATATATATATATATACCTATGTTGCTGTATCGCCAACATTGATACATGTTCTATGTATGTTGTGTAGAAAGTCATTGATGCTCTGCATGTTTGCACATATTATTACCTGAAACTGGGTTATGTTGCAGCAGTAACCTATGCATCACAGAGTCACCTTCTGTGTGACAGTCCATATCAGCCATAGCATGTGATGCTTGTTTTGTCTACTCATTGGAACTTATAAAATTATTCCTGCTGCAGTAGGATTTTTACTGTGTTGTAACACATTGTTACACAACACAATGATATGTATGAAGCATCAATGTCATAGTGTATGGCCCCTGTTTTGGGGTATGTTTGTGCTGATACATTCCCATACACTTCAACAGCCCAGATGTCTTGTGTTACTGGCTTTTTTATGTGTGACATTCCATGCTGTTTATCTGTGTGATGATATCCTACCCATCCAATGACACTTTCTGTTGTGTACATCTCTTGCATCCCACACATTTGCCTGTGGGTCCGCTTTGGTGATATACCTTGCAGAGAGACTTCCTGTGCTGTTGTTTCCTCTGAGTGTTGTGTATATGTTCTTACTGGCATTCCTTATGCTCATGTTATGTCTGATGTTCAGTGTCGGCAAATAACAGTTTCTTTCCCCTTATTTGTGATTTGTGCTGCTGTTGTGTGGAAATGTAAACTGTTTAGTCTGTGTACATTTGTATGCATGGCTTGTCATGATTCAAAGGTGTAAGCCACATGCTGCCATGTTGTGAGAGCTAGGACATATGGCCATATTGTCTGTCACCCACTCCTATTTCTAATCTCCTCTCTGTCCTCCAGATCATCCTGTGACAGCTCTGATATGTCATAATTAGAAATCTTGTGTTCTTGGGGGAGGTCAACCATGCCTGTAACTGCAAGCCACTATGTTTTGCTGTTATTATGTGGTGTAGCATGACACACACAGTAACCACCTGTGATGCCTTTTTTGATGTGTATTGCAATGCACCCCTGGATGATGCTAGACATCTGAATCTTGTTTTCAACATGCCAAACACACACCCAATGGCGTTTCATGTTGCGGTACATTCTCTATTGTATGCATCCTTGGCAGGGGTTGATGGGTTTTGTATGGTGTCATTAGCCAAGGTTCCCATGATAACCACAGTCACCTGTTTGTTAGGAGGAGATAACACATATTTTGCACTCATGCTTAATGTTGGCAGGTCTAGATTGTGCTTGCTTCATAGCTGTGGTGCTGTACTTACCTAGTAGCAATCTGTTGAGGAGTTGCACCATGTTGGAATGCAGCCTTCATATTGCTTTCTCTCCATATTGCAGTATCATGCAAACTATCGGGGTGTGTTCCCATGATATTAATATTGAGGCCACCTGCTGAACACACCACCTGAGAACTGAGCAGTGGCCACCCCCTTCTATTGATGTACCATTCAACCCCAGGTATAGCTGGGTTTTAACAAGGACATGAGTGCAGTCTATTGTACAGAGGAAACAGGAGGAGTTGGCTATAGTACAAAGTTGTTGCATGGCAATTCTGATCTAAATGACTGTTGTTAGGAAGAATATGTATTCACCCACATTGATGCAAATTACTGCAAGGAATTGTGAGAGGGTGTGACTGGCAGCTGTCTGGGACACTCCTGCGGCATCTCCCATATACTGCTGAAATGTCCCAGAAGCTAGTATACCTATACTCAGACACACTTTTGTTTTATTGGCAATGGGTTACCCTACAGACTACAGGCAAACCTATGGGGTAAATACATCCTACAGACAGCCTGCACCACCTATATCTCTAATCTGTATCTATCTATTATTTCCTAGCTGGCGTAACTGTAGCTTGGCTCAGCACTTAACTTGCTGTCTTCTGGGTCCCATTTGCAGATTGTCCTATAGTGTGGCTTGCAGTGCTCCCAGCTTATTGTAGTACATTAAATGCCAGATGCATTTTTTTTAAGTACGTTTTGCAATTTCACAGGTTCCTTACAAATCTGTGGAATACAGTGGTATTAAGATAAAGCACATACAGCCTCCACCGACTGCTTTTAGAAAATTGTTGACAAAATACTTTGTTGCATTTATGTTGTATTGGGCATGCCTTCTGTACTTTAGAATCCATTGAGCATGTGCAGAGTCCATAATTATCCTACACTGAATATATAAATACTCAGTCTTGTTTTAGTGTACTTTATGGAATCACAACCCCGCTGGTATGCTAATGTCTCTTCCTTTAGCATGCTGAGCTGTCCTCAACTTTCTTTTGGAATCTAGCCCACTGAATATAGTTCATAAGTGTCATTTACTTTTGTATGCTCTGTCTGCTGCAGCATTGTAATAACGTTTCCTATACTCCATCTACTTGTATGCTGTTGTTAGTGCAACAACATTACTTTGTCTATATTTCTGTTTGCTGCTTCTGCCTGAGACTGAAATGTGTTTGTTGTGACTATACCATGGCTAGAAAATAAATTCATTAAATAAGAGCTGTTATTACTGTGGTGAATGTCAGTGTCTGAAAAGGTAGCCCACTCACATTTGACCTATAGTAAGGCCTGCTGTTGTGGGGTGTTTTGAATGCCATCCCCTTTCAAAAGGTAAAAAGCTTTGTCTTGTTAAATGTTGCTTACTGATTCATTTCCATTATATTTTGAAATCATTTGCATTCCTTAAGTGTAATAAATTCAAGCACTTTTTTTTAGGGATTTTTGGAACCTTAGATTTAAATTGGTTAAGACGTGCAATCTTTATGAATCACAAAATGATTGTTGGAAGAATATTATTTGTTCTGAATTATTTGATTTTGCAGAGAATGCTTAAAAAGACTGGTAATATAGTGAGTTATTATTACATATAAACTTTCCTCCTGGATAAATAATAGAAACAACATAAATATTCATGGTCATATGTCACATATGGGCTTCATAATGTAGTAAAAGTACTGAGCATATTTAACAAAGACAGGTAAATGAGGCAATTATTGTTTTGTTTTTTTTTTTAGTTCAGCACATAATACATTATTTTCAGACTGTTTTATACTTTGTCCTACAGCTGATTTTTTCTACGGCAAAGAGGAGAGTATTTTCAATCATTTTATTTACTGACCATTATGTTCTGAACGGTCATTGAAAAGAACACTTTGTTCTTTGTATGCATGACAGGCTGGGTTTTTAGAATAATTTATACCATGAGGTTGTTTATGAATGTCATTGTACCAGTGCTTAACCATATTACTCTTCTCAAGAGTGGGCAGCATTCATTGTTTAGACTTTTGATCACATAAAGAATAGATGATTTTCGTCTTCTTTCCAGAATAAAAGTATGTCAGCATGTCATGTATTTGGATAAGGAGAAGAAAACTTACCTCATCAATTCTGTGAGCTCACAAATATCAACTTCCACTTTGACTAAACATGGGAGTTAAAAAGAAAATTACTAATTTTGTTTCATGTAACTATGACATGATATTCACCATCTATCAGAAGTCAGTTAGGTGTCTGAAAAAGGGATTTTCAAAATGTTGACTGCGGAGTCTTATGTTTCCTTAATGCCATCAGCACCAGCAAGAAAGAAGATGCTGATTGTGTTAATAAATTGGTTGTAGCAGGCAGGAAGTCAGAAATATGAATTAAGTTGGACAAGGGGCATAAGGAGTCATCAGTAGTAGCAGCCTTGACTTTCAGCTGGTATGTAGGAATAACGAACTATAGAAAAATAAGTACAGAGTAAGAAAAATACCCTCCAACTGCAATGAGAACAAGCTGGCTTTTGGAATTAAGATGGATAAAAGGCACAATGTTGCAAACATTGCTCTTAGAGGGGAGGTAAGAATCTTCTGGGCAAAGGTTATATAAGTTTAACTTTGCTGAAAGAACAAATGTGTTTCAAAACCGAAAATATGTATACCCTTATCGAAGAAACTGGAACTTAGTTCTGATGTCAGCTTCAGAGAAAAAACAGTTTCAAACTCTTTTGGGAGACTTTTATATTTTAAGTACTTGGAAGGATGGAGGCATTATGATGTCTTTTCACTTTCAAAATCACAAGCCAAATTTTTGAATAATATTTATAGAAACATGGCAGTGTACATTGTAGTTTCTGTAAAATGGCTGCTCATGAAAATAATTATCTTACATAAACTGGAGTCCTTTATTTACTAATAATTTTTATGGCAGATTGTTTTTCTTTACTTACACATTGCATTATTTCAAATATCACCAGCATAGCTTATCTTAAGAGATTGCACCACAATATATTTCTCAATTTTTTCTTAACTATCTTCTACCTCTTCTTTCAACTCTCTACAGCCCTTACTATTTCTATAATTGCTTGTCAACTGCCTCTTCATTTAAGCTTGGATCTATCTCCATATTATTGTACTGTGCCTTTCATCTTTTCCTGTTGGCTGAGCACAGATATTTCTTCTATTTCTAGCATATGTACTATCTGACAAATTCCAGAATTTGCGGCCCCACTGTTCCCTGTTACCAGTATACTGTTCCCTCAATTAGAGTCAAAACAGCCTTTGTGTAGTTGCCCACTGTCACACTCAGATTTGGTATACCACAGTTATGCTTCTGTTCTACAGCACTCACTCACCTTTTCACATTCTCAAGTCATAAGGAAACCACTAGTTATTCTACAGCACTCACTCACATTTTCACATTCTCAAGTCATAAGGAAACATCACCAGTTATTCTTTGCTATATTTTCAATATTCCTCCTTTCCTACATCCCTTTTACATGCTTTTCTTGGGTGATAGACCATCTGTGAAAAATGTTCCCAATTTTATTATAATCCTTCCCAGAAAATGTTATTGTAATTATCCTGGCCCATATTAATTGTTATTAGTGCATTTAAGGCCTTTGTAAGCTCGCTTTCCTCTGGTTTTGCAAATTTCCTACTCTGCTTACAGACTGGTATATAGATAGTACTTTTCCCATCTCTTTCTTGTCACCATCTGCTAATCTTACACTATCTATCCATTCTTGTTTTACAACATGCATGAAACCTGTCAATTGCCACTTCAGTACACTCCACAGTACTCATTACACAACACTGAAACACGAAAGACAATGATGAAAACCACTGACTTATGTAAAGAAGAAAAGCAAGCAATTTTGCTAGGGAAGCATCCTGTACTCTACATGTACTAACTCCAAGGTTGCTTATTCTTGGGGTATGATAAAACTTTCTTAACCTCAAAATTCAGTGATTTCTGTGTTCCGCTAGAATTTGTTATGAAACAATTGGATGTGGTATTGTAATTCTAACAATAGCAGACTTGAACAACTTTCTGTCAGCAAATGGAAAGGTTTCAGATTCATAACCATGACATCTGTAACTTCAGAAACTGTTAATTCATTTAGCTCCAGTGATGATTCCCCTTGTTTCACCTTGGTTTGCCAAGAGTTGCTTCTAGACATCCACTGCTACATTATCCACTGTTGAACCATACTATACACAATGTAAACTATCAGCTTAATACTATTATGATGGACAAAACAGTGCAAACTGTTTTTGATAACTACAGGTAGAAAGACTTAAAGGGACAAACCTAATTGAAAATTTGGTATGAATTCAATTTGAGCAAAGCAATACCCACTTTAACCATGTCATGCAGATTCCTATTCACAGTGTCATTTTATTTTGAGTATCTTGTAAATCAACAGTAGCAGTCTTGTTTTAGTTATTAGTGTGAGCTAAGTTTTGGTTTTATATTCCTATTAGATTTGGAATATATTAAGTATTATTTATAATCTTCTAAATGCAAACACTCATAACTTTCATATTTCTGTAAATATCTCAACAATCAAATACCAGCATGTTTAGAATTGCCCAGTTTCACTGGCAAGCTATCAAAGAAACAAAAAAAAGTTATACTAGTAGTATAAGCATGTCTAACCTGAATGATTATTGGTGGACTGTAAGCCTTTTCACTGATTCATTTTCAGATAACCTGCTTAATCTAATTTACAGTTACAGGGGAGCCAAAGTTCATCCAGGTGATTAGTGGACATGGCGCATGGTGCAAAGAAAGTTAGTCTTGACAGCTGATAACTCATTGCAGGACACACACACACTGATATACATACATGTACACACACACTCACATACACACACACACACGCACACACACACACACACACACACACACACACACACACACACACACACACACACACACACACACACACACCGATACAAATATGTGCGCACAATCACATACGGCAAACACACCCATGAGCAATTTGTAGGACTGCAGATATACTACAAAACGTGGAACTTACTCATTTGATTGTGAAATGAAATCCAGTTCATGATTTGGAATCAAATGAAGAGCGTCACTGTGAACATGGTTTTATGCTGAACAGTGTTTCTTTTGCAATACACATGGTTCTGGATTTTGTTATGAAGTTAAATCTTAAGTTTGTTAAAAAAGTTTACAATGCAACCATTATTCCTGTGTAGAAAGCTAGAGTGCATCCTTCTAGAGCATTTCTGTGTCATTTGTTGTTAGGCCAGTTGTTTGTAAAACAAGTCAACTGAAACAAAATAAATGACATCCTCCTTTATGAGGCATGTTTGTCTGTAGGGAGATAAGATGACCACAACCACATGTACAGCCATACTTAATATAATCAACTCTGAGATTGCCACACTTTATGTAAAGAGCAAAACCTGATCACAATCATTTACTTCAATTAACTGGCATATTTGCCAAGTACCACCATTCAAAAATGTGACTATCATGCAATTGTTGCATTACTTTCTAGACAAAAAGCAGGATTACTTCCCCAAACCATCTTCTTTAAAGATTCAAAGCTCTTCAATCTGTTACTACCAGCCCCTCATTATCATTGACTCTGTACAATCCAAGTTCCATTTGTCTTGACTGCCAACCACTACTTTCTGTATACAGTTTCAGTGTACCCTGTTCTACCATCCCAGTGCATCTAGTGATAATAACAGCACTGACACATAGGCACTGTCCTGCAGATTACCAGGTCCTCCCTACCATTTGGCCATATAATCACCAATGCATTATAGAGTAAACTGTGTAATCCATTTCTTCCTCCACATCTTACTAAATCAAATTATCATTCCCTCACGTTGACTAACAAAACATTATATGTATATGCTTTATACACTGAGTGCATATCTGAGTTGGAGTGCAGAAGGAATCACAATATAAAATAGAGTCATAGCAAGCTGTATAGGGAAAAGTAGGGTAAAAAGAGGGTGAGTTATCTCAATGTGAAAATCTACTCAGGAACCATTTTCCTAATTGCTATCCTACCCTTTTATTTGCAAAACTACTTTCTGCACCTCCTTCAGTTTATCTTCGCTACCCAAACTCTCCATCTCCACTTTTTAACAGCCCCAGTCCTTTTTCCTGATTGCATCTATCAGTGCCTAAATAATCAATTTCCTACATACATACATACATGCACATATGTAAGATATGGGCAATAATACCATTCTAGCCTGCCAATATACCAAAACAGTCATCTCTATAATAATTGCCCAGGCTGCTCCTAAAATGTCAAAACTAGTACTTGCTTTAATATAATTTGATTGTCTGATCTGTCAGAGAAACAATTAGTACATCTTTCATTCCAATATAATCATCTGCACAGGTTATCAGATGATTCCCTACTACTCTTTGGTAATCCCATACATTCCCAGAGATATTTGTTGCTAAATCCCCTACATGCTGAAACAAGGTTCCCTCTTAAATATCAGTATGAGACATTATACACATTCAGACATTTCAGTCAGTCATAATGACTTAAACGTTCATATCCAAAGATGCCTTTAGTACATTTCATGACAGTTGTCTTGTATGACTTCCATACTATTACTCCATACTGTAGTTTGTGACTAAAGTAATTTACAAACAATAATTACATAATTTCTGATTATTTACTAGATATTATAAATCTTTTTATATAAACTATAGTTTCATAACTATCATTAACCAATTGTTGCTAGTGATTAGATAAACTCAAAGCTCAGTGAACTCATATACCCAGGTCCTTACATGACTCTACAGTTTCAATCTTAATTTTTACCCTTAATTCTATGTCACCCAAATATCATATGCTTAGTTTATTTATTAATTAAATATAAAAGTTATCCTATGAGTTTAAAGTTGTCCTGCAGCTCAGAGACAAGCCATGACATTCTTGGAAAGCCCGTGCCACTACCATAAAAAGACAATGCACCCGACTGTGTAGTCTTGCTAAGCAAGCAGTATGCCCTCATAAAAGTAAACTGATAAACTCATGCCAAACATCACTAATAAAATTACCCCAAAACTTCTGGAAAAAGGTCAGTCTTCCTACATGCTGGAATAGCTTTCCCTTAATGAATCTCACATCCTGTCAACATACTGCATCTGATTTCCTTTCTCATTCCTGTAACCTTCTTATGCCTTATCCTAATAAATTTCATACTGCCTCTGCCAGCCCTACAATTCCCCTATATATCCCTTTATTTTATTTCAGAACTATCACATCCAAGGACAACCATCCACCACTCAAAAACATTAAACTTGATAACCTCACTGGTATAGACCCTCTACAACCATGGTTTATTTATCATTGCAAAGACAACTTCATAACCCCCTTGAAACACATCTACAACCTTTGTATTTACTTAATATTATGCTTAATATCTGGAAAAATGCCATTATAAAACCTCTGCTTATGAAACCCAATCCCTCAAATCTCTCAAGATGTCTAGCCCATTTTTTATCCTCCCTAATCTCGGAAAAATTCAGGAAAAATTACTTTACTTGCAATTCACTCAATATACCATCTAATACTGCTTTCTCTAAAAAAGCATTATGGCTTTTGGTCTGATTGTACTATATCCACAGCTATCTGAACCTTCACCAACAAAATTATTTTTGGAATGGACAAATTACTGGGGAAAATTTTAATGACCTTATCAGATCCTTTGACTTTGTTGATCACTCAGTTCTCCTAGATCATTTCACTGAAATAGGCATTGGCAATGACACACTATCCTGATTTAGAAACTACTTGTCTAACCTCCACTTCTCAGTGAATTTTATCAACATCTCCTGCAGTCCCTTCACCTACAGGTTTCATTCTGGCACCTTTTCTCTATTCTATCCACATTATGTTTTGAATTACCCCTCTTTCTTTCCTGATTTATGCTGATGACATGGTCTTATTCCACTCCAACCATTCACTCTCTTTTCTTGAAGTCAAACTTTATGGTGATATCCATGTCTTTATTTAATAGATCAAGGATAGATAAGTATTGCTCAACTTCTTCAAAATAAAAGTCATGCTTTTTGGAACAAAGCAGCATATCACTTCCATCTCCAAACCTCTACACAATCTTGATATTCTGAATAATGAAAACATCATTGCATTCAAATACCTAGGGATTTGGTTGGATCCTTTCTTAAATTTCCATCTCCACCTTCACTACACATACAAAATATCAATGCTGTTCTATTCTGGGCCAATATGAACTCCTCCTTTTGTTTCCAGACCCTATGTAAGGGCATCTTCCTGGCTCAGCTAGAATATGGTCTATTTCTTATTGCTGCAGTCTCTTAAGGAAGTGAATCTAGTATTTAACCCATCTCAAACTCCATTTGTAAATCATTACTTTCTCCACAGGAAATGAGCACCATGGCAAAGCATTGAAGTTGGACATGCTACACCTAAAGAAATCCCAAATCTCTCTGAGCTACACGTTCTAGGGACCTAAACCTTGTCACCACAATAAACAGGACATGCTGGAGGGATAGATTCCTGTCCCAGAGACTTCCCATACTGTGGAACAGGCTACCCATCTATGCCAAGCAAAGTTCTTCATTAGCACTCTTCAAGAAAAATCTTTATGAGTGGATGGGAAATAGAAAATACACCCCAGGGATCATGTTTGTGTCTCTGCTCAACAGTGGCACAGGAAAATAACTTTCTTGGGTGGTGTAAGCCAGGGAACATTGCTGGCTAGGTTTACATAGGCCCTTGGGCCGATAGCCTAGTACCTACCTGTGAAACTACCTATGAACCTAAGAAGCTAACTTGCTACCTGTGAAATAATATGCAGACTTTCTTCGTGCCTCTTGGCTGTTTAAACTTATCAAGAGTGAACCCTTAACCCGGTAGCCTTCAGACTATTCAGAAATGCACCAACATGCAGCCTTAGAAATCTTAACCACTCAAGTCCTGTCTTCCTACTCCACCTCCCCCCAAACTTGGCTTCAGTTCACAGTTCATGCTTTTTCTGTCCTTTATCAAAAACTTTGGCCATTTCTCCCATCTTTTCTTAATGATCATTTTGCTTCCGCCATTTTCTAATCAGAACTAAAACTCTTTACAAGGCTTTAGGAAAATGCATCTTCTCTCTCTAGCTCTGTCTTATCATATAACTCATTCCCTTTCTGCCCTACTTTTCTTTATATAGCTTGTTCTGACTCTATTTAACATTGTGATTCTCTATGCACTCCAACTAAGATATCTGTTCTGTGTATAAAGCTATATTAAACTGTGTTATGTCAGTCAATCTGTATATAATGTCATGTATCTATTTTCTTTATACATTCAAACTAGCTGTTATTCACTTTGTATATAAGACATGTATATATAGCATTCTGACTTTTACTTTATGTATAATGTCAATTATCTATTGTGCTTACCTTTGGCTGAGACTGAAATAGGTCCAATGGGATCAGTGTTCTACCCCAGTTAACAAATTCAAAACAAAATAAAAACAAAATCTCCTGAATAAAATGGTCAATTTGGTGAAGTTATTTTGCAGGGATGACTTATCTCCAAAGTTTTCCCATTTTGAATCATCTGCATATAGACTACAGAATACCTCAGATGAAAAAAGCAGATATTAAAAACACAACCTTAACAAGTATGGTCCTAGGACAGAGCCCTGCCAGACACTTTAAGTGTAGCCTAGAATTTCAGCTGTCCAAGTGCTGTATGATACTTGCTATGTCCTGCTTGTAAGCCATGGTGCTATCTATCTTTGTAAGATTACAGCAATACCTAGTTGTTCTAATTTACTCATCAGTGTTTTGTGTATGACCCCAGAGAAGGTGAAAGATAAGTCTCTATAAATTGCATCACAGCTCAATTTTTCATTTATAGCTATAATTATATTATTATAGAATATCATGTTACAGCTAGTTATAGATCTATTTGTTGTAGTCCCAACCTTTCCAATTCTGACAAATAATTTGTCTAAAACAACCTTTTTGATTATTTCTCCACAGCAAGAAAGAAATTGTATGGGTCTATATGACTCTGGATTTGTCCTACTCCCCTTTCCTTTAATGATGTGTTTAACAAGTGCATGTCTGTAGTCTTGATGAATCTCTACATCCTTAAATGCCTAGTTAATAACAAATACAATGGTACTGTAAGTTCCTGCTAAAATGTTCTTAGGTCATTATTACTTATTCAGTCTCCCCCATGTGCTTTGGGTCCAGTTTACATAGTACCCTTTCAATATAATGTAATTTAATTTCAGTATCTGAAGTTACCTGGATGTTACTAGCACCATGTGTCTCCCAGTTTATGGAGTCAAACTGTTTTGCATAAGATTTTGTAAATTTACATCTACAGTTCATTTTGTTTGAAAATACATTTTTAAATATATGCACAGTTTTTGATTTGTATGCCTTTATTCTTTCTACATCTGATATATCATTAAAATGGTTTCCTATTAGGTTCACTATCTTTATATAAATTTTCTTCAACTTTTTCCTGATCTTGTCTCACACTACATTTAATTTGTCTGTCCAGTCTATTTCAACTTTCAAAGTTATAGTTAGACCTCATTTCTATTTCTTATACTTTTGTATCTCATCTTAACAAGTATCTTGTTCTTATGGAAATACATCTTCCTGAATTTGCCTGCCTAGATTCTGATGTAAATTGTTTTGAACTTGTTGCATTCAAATAATTTAACTTTCAAAACCTGTCACTTTCATTCTGCCAACTTTCTACTGAATACATCATTTCAATTAGTTTTATATAGTGATTGTTTTGTTTCCATATATTTTTAAAACCTTCTGTGCATTGGTTTAGATTTCAGTTTGACAGGATTATCTAGCAGTAGTTTAATTTTTATAACCTCACATTTACTACATCAAAGGTGGCAAAATCAGTAGCATAACTAGGGTGGGGTAAGAGGGGAAGCTATCCCAGGTGCAAAGTGCTTAGGTGTGTGATCAGTCTATCCTGATCAGTAATGCAATACTGGCTTTTAAAAGCCGTTATTTGCATTTCCTGTCAAAACTCTGTGTTTGGTCTAACCTGTAGCAATGGCAGCTGATCATCATAGTGCTCCATGTAGGCAAGGTATAAACTGTAGCAAGCATTGTGCTACAGTTTATAGGAATAACTTTTTTGTTTGCTTTGTTTAAATAAAACATGAGTGCAATAGCATTCTGTAAAGACAGGATATAAACTGCAGCAACTGCTTGCTACATTTGTAGCAAGCAGTTTGCTACAGTTTGTTTATTTATGTGTTTAATAAAATGTGTTCAAAGATGGTTGGAGCAGGACACGGAAATGGGACCTGAATGGCTGGGCAGGAGGGAGGGTGGGGTATTGTGTATTTGGCCTGGATGGTGTGCAGTACAATAGAATGTCTGTTTTTTTTTGGCTCTTCAATGGAAGAATGGAAGAATGGAAGAGCTAAGGGGGCGTGTACCTGTAGCTAGGGCATGGTATCGGCACTGGTTGAGCCAGCTATGCTTTTGGATAAAACTTGACATGAAGTAACAATCATCTTCTTAGGAACACAAGTAGTATCCAGTATGTTATGTTTCCTAGTAGGTTTGTTTGGAATCTGCAACAATTGTTGTTCATGAACATTTATTGGAAATAATTTCCTTACTAATTTTGTAAAATCAGTATTTTCCAGTCTGTTTCTGGCAAATTTAAGTCAACTGCTACTATTGTTTCCCCTCCCGTGTTTCATGCAGGAAGAATATGAATTCTTCTAAGTCATCAGTGCTTGCGTTTGGTGATCTGTGTACTACAGCAATTGTAATCTGTTTCAAGCCTGTATTCATTGTCACAGTTAGACAATCTATAGTATTGGTGCTATCATCAAAGATGTAATAATCACAGGTCTCATTATATTCTTTAATCCTTATCATAACATCTCCACGTGATTTTTTTGTTAGAATACTTGTTATAGAAGAAAAAAAATATTCCCTGACTGTTCAGGTTTTCCATCGTTGTTCAAAAAACGTAAACATAAAGAAAACTAAGAACCAAATAAAAACAAAAAAATAGAGGCAAAAAAGCAGATAATGACATGACCGCACCACACAGTTTATTATCCACAAATAAAAAACAATAAAAACAGGATTAAGCACGTTCATTGGCTTATATCGTAGACTTCCTAAGAATCCTTAAATACACACATTTGTTACATCATTTAAATACCTCTATCTAAAAATCACATGACAAAAACAGTGTCCAATAACAAAGCTTAAAATTTATGGTCTTAGGCAGATGTTATGAGAATAAGAGGGGGGGTGATATCAGAGCTAGAATGGAAGAGTTAGAGGCAAACTGGATTGTGAGGTTGAGGGCTGATGTAGGACATGGCTTAAATGATCATGTGCCAATGAGACCCATTTTAAAAAATAGACCATTGTGTAGGTGATGTTTTTAAATGTGTTATATGTGTATATGTTTTTTTGTATTTGTATTTGATGGTACATATTTTTAAATGTATACATTTTTATATGTTTTTAGAAGCATTTTTCTTTAAATAGTTAAATGGTTTTGTCATGTGATTTGTGATAGTATAAAATGGGTTTTTTAGCAACAATGTAGATACACCTGCAGAAGCATTTAGTGAAAGTGCTTGTGTTAATAAACCGCTGTGTTGGTTGAAGAAACTGGAGCCTTGCCTTTGCTTTTTTTCTGCATTTACTCTTGGACCTTTGGTGGCTTACTGCAGAGGCACCTGGATTTTGTTGGTTTTGCTTTTCATTTTCAAAGCTTAAAATTAATTAATTAAAACCATTGCATTTTATAATCACTTAAATTATTCTATTTTTTATTAGACTTTAGTAGATTTTAACCATCAAATATTGCCAATTGAAATGTGATAATTTAAACCTGGGGGGAGGACACAGGCATTTCACTTTATTTGCCAAATCATCTCTCTTAACTCAATTAGGTCCTCTCAGGCTCCACCCCTAACATCCTTAGGTACAACATCTATACCAAAAAAGACAAACCTATGTTCTGGAAAAAGCAGGATATAGTTGTATAATGAATTTTTAATATGTTTATTTTTTTTTTTGTACCCTGAGTATGTTCATATATTTGTTCCTTAAATTTGCATTTAGTTTTTCCGATATAAAAACTACTACATTGCAAACACTTTGCCATATAAATAATTCTCATGGAATTACAGGTGCAATGAAACGAGGTAAAAACTACCTGTTTATCTAACATAACCTTATCTTGCTCTAAAATAAACTTGCACTGCCTACAAGAACCACATTTAAATTTACCACTTCTCTTATTAATTAAACATGGACCCAATTCTCCCACTTCCAAAAACCCTTTCACAAACTTCCCAGTTCTATATATTTGGCCTTTCTTCGAGGATACAAAAGTATTCCCAAACGGAAAAAAAATACGAATTCTTAAATAAAATATCTACAATAGGACCATTTTCTTTAGTATAAATAGTAATAAAAGCACAGTCAACATTGTTTTGTTTATTTTGTTTATAATTGGCTCTTAATATCTCAAGGAATAGATAAGAGGAAGTTCTAATGAGGGGAATAAAAATTACCTGGTTTCTCTTATCATCCACTGCTTGCTTAATTTAGGTCACTAGGAATTTAGGATACCCCCTCAAATAAAACATCTCAGTCAGTTTTTTCCCTTAAATCCCATATTCATCATCTTCCAAAATCATTCTAGCAAACAAACTGTCCTTTAACAATCCCCCTTTTTATATGTTGGGAATGACAACTAGAATATTGTAACAAGGCATTTGAATAATGGGACTTCCGATAAGTTGTTGTGTCTTTTGGATTTTCCTGGTTAGGGGTCACCACAGCGGAGCTCCGGTCCACTAATGATTGGCAGTAGATTTTTATGTGCCGAGTTGCCGGCCCTGACGCTCAACCTTCAACCGATAAGTATTAGACACAATTCTCTTGTTAATATCATCCTTGGTAATTTTAAACATCTAAATAACTAATGCTATGGGAATTAGTTGTATAAATAAATTTTGAAAATGAAGGTGTAGAATTCAAATATTCTACACAATTTTCTATTTCTGTCACTGTTGCTTCCCAAGCAATAAAAATATCATTCAGAAAATGGACATAAGCTTCCAAGGTGTACAAACAAAGTTTTTAAAAATAAAGTGTCTCCCATTGTAACATACCTATAATAGCATACAAAGGGGCACAAGTGGCCCCCATTGCAATGCCCTTTTTATGCTGAAAGTATTGACCTTCAGTGTATGCAAAATTGTATTCCAAAACCATTCCAATGAGGGTGGCCAAAGTGTTAACTTCATCATTATCCAGCTTACCAGAATCTTCCAGAAATTCTCTAAACCATTCCAACCCCTGGCTAGGTATAACATTAAATAAATTAACCACATCTATACTCAAAAAAAAAAAAAAATCAGAATACGGTATTTTCTGTAGTTTAAGTAAAAAGCCCCCCAAGAGTCATGACACAAATACACGTAAGGATCTAAAAATGTTTTTAATTTAATGTCAATATATTTTGCCAAAGAATATATTTTAGATGTGCCTGCATTAACAATAGGTCTCATTGGGGAGGTTAACCAAGTCTTTATGAATCTTTGGGATTTCAAATATAGCAGGGACAATAGGAACTTTTATGTTTAAAAACTCATAAACATCATGGCTAACTTGCTCCTACTCAACCATATCCCAAAGATAGAAATCAATCTTCCTATATATAATATACATATAATTCAGGATGGTTTCTTCATAAAAATCATTATCATTCAAAAATTCAAACATTTTACCAATATGATCAATCTTGTGCATGATAACCACCCGTCCCCCTTATCAGGCTTCATAACCCTTACATTTTTGTCATGACACAATTGTTTCAACAACATAAACTCTGTATTGCTCAAGTTGAATTGCCTGGATCAGTTTTGCTTGGCAGTGAGCTCTCTAATTCCAAAATCACATAATTTTTCAAATATAACAAGTGGCAAAGAAAAGGGGGGGATTAAATGTGATACTTCTTTGCACCAAATTCATTTTATATTGCATATTAATACCATTAAAAAACATTTTGAAATTCAGCTTCCTAATAAAGAGTTTTAAATCAAGCAACACTGTTTCAGTCCTAGTGTATACCGTTGGGACAAAAGTGTAACCTCTACTCAATAATTCAGCATGTTCACAGTCATACACATTAACAGTATACTTGTATGTCTTAAAGTCACCTGTTGAGTTGAAAATAATTTCAGGTCCATTCTCTCTTTCAGAACTGGAACAGACAAATAATGAACCTAACTCCATCTTCATCTGTTGCCTCTCCTCGTGCTGTTCTGCCACCTCCGTTGGTCATTCCTGTTTTGAGAAAGATCTTGAAGATTATTCCTCTGATTTTTCAGATACTCTGACCTTCTCGGTGCAAGTTGTTCTAAAGGGCAAGTTTCATCTTCAATATCACCGGTATTTGTAACCTCGGTTCCTGTTTCCGCACTTGCAGTGAACCGGTCCTGCCCTTCCTGCATTCTGATTGGTTGTGGATATGCTCTCCCTTCCAAATACTCAAGCCTATCCCTTTCAATCTGTTTTTATTTTCTTTATGTATGTCCATAATAATCTTATCGATCTTGTTGTAAATATTATTATGCTGAGTATGCTTGGAAGGAAACAATAAATCTGTCTTAATGTTGGCATCCAGCCTAGATGCTTTGTCAATAAGGTGGTCAATGGTCCGCTGACTATTTTTCATAAGGGTTTCAATTAATTCAAAGCTCTGCCAATCAAAGAGCTCAATAAGTTCATAACGAAGTGGAGAACCTGGAATT
This sequence comes from Protopterus annectens, assembly GCF_019279795.1. Lineage (NCBI taxonomy): Eukaryota > Metazoa > Chordata > Ceratodontiformes > Protopteridae > Protopterus > Protopterus annectens. The sequence continues at coordinate 324,541,876 of NC_056728.1, forward strand.
CAACCTGATGAGAACTTCCAGTACCGAGTGCTTCTTGGAATGCATTTAGTATTTATAAATTGCAAAAAGTAAACATTTTCAACTTATAGTTTACGTCACTTAAGCAACACTTGCTCTAACTTGTCCATCATTTGTTGCAATGTGCCTGTACCACTGCAAAATGTAGCGTTAAAGTCAATGGGTTTGTATAACCATGAGTTCAAGTTATTCACTTGAATATGTGTATTGAGTGTCCTTACCAAATTATGTCCAGCAACCTCCTAAACCACTTCACCATTGTTACTTTGTTCAAGAGACATGAGGCATTGAGGTGTATTATTAAAATAAATAAAATTGTTTAAATTTGTACAATTGCTCATTATACCCGCTACTTGCTCACTCAATTGTTGAACAAGCTGAGTTAAATGTTTAACACCGGCAATAATGTCGTCTGTGTTACCAGCCATAAGTCCTCCACCCACCACTGTTTCTTCCTTCAAAAACTAAAATGGCTAGAGCTTCCCTATCATCTCACCTACATTCAACTATCTCTTGCCCATAAGCTCATTCTCAACACCTCCCTCTGCCCATCCCTCTCCTCTGCCTTTAAAATGTACCTTCCTAATAGAGTATTAAGGTCAAACAATCAAAATCTATTAGAAGTGCACAAACCAACTCATCCCCCAGGCAAAAACCTTCTATCCTATGGCACTGCTCACCTCTGGAACTCCCTACTGCCATCCATTCACACCACCCCTAACCATTTTATTTTCAAAAGATCTCTTCATTCTTACCTATATTCCCAGTGGGAATGCTCCTGCTCCCACCCCTCATAACTAACACTAGAACTGCTTCTGCTCCCACCCCTCATAATTAACACTAGAACTGCTTCTTTCTTCATCCCCCTATTTTTTCTCTAACAACTACTCTATTATTCCTATGGTATATGCAATTAATGTATCAGACCTAACCTCTTAAGTTTATGCTTTTTAACATGTAATAATCTTCTTGCACTGCCTTGCAACATGCCTTTGATAAACTGTTTCTCTGCTAGTTCCATCACAACTCTGTATTTCTAAATGCTTGTTAACTATTTGAAATTATTTGTTTTGAACATTTTAGAATTGTATAAATTATCAACAATAATCTATTGTACTTAGACTGTTTTGGAGCTTTTCTCCCCAGGACTCCATTGAAAACGGGTTCATCTTGGCCCAATGGACTATCCTGGTAAACCAACTGCAAATAAATAAATAAATAAATAAATAACAGCAACACTGTAGTTCCTGTGGTACAGGGTTTAATTCCCTCAGCCTTCATTTGCCTACTGTTTGACCTTGAACAAGTCACTTTACCAGACAGTGCTGAGGGACAAGTGGAAGTTTGGGCTAGGTACGTCAAAGGTGCCCTGAACTGCAAACCTAGTAACTATACATAATCCTATGAGCCATATTTCACAAATAAACAACAACATCAATCTTATGTCAGTGCAGCAAATTTTACAATAAAAAATCCTCATAACAAGCAGCTCATATAAATCAAATGTTACAAACTGTGAACTTTTAAATTTTTAACCCGGCAAAAATCCTGTCTTGAGTTAGTCAAATACATAATATATCACCTGCAAAAATTGTATTCCCTTGTCTTGGCAAGTGGACTCCATTCTGTCTAAATACATGTGTGCCCCAAATAAATCTAGAAGTTCTACACATTCCCACATTTTTAAAATGGGCCATTTTTTTTATTTAGGTATTTACCCAAAAGAATCTTTACATTCATACTGATCTGGCTCTCCTTTCTATATGTGACTTGTGAAAAAGTATTTGATAACACCTGTACAAGCTATGTTATCTAAGAGGGCTGTAAGTTTCCTACTAGCAGTCAACGAGTCCTTGAAGATGAGATCTTTTGAACCAACATGATAAAACCAGCTTGAGTCATTCTAAGGCCTCACTCAAATCCAAAAATTTGCTTCTGGTAAGTATAACACTATTTGATGTTCATTACCCTCTCTGCAAATGTAAGTATCACTTCCTTTAATAAGTGAATCTCCAATTACTAGTATATAACTTCTGACAAGATCTAAAGAATATTCCAGTTATAATTCAGTAACATCTATTCTTTTAGTTAGAAATATCTTCATCAGCACTAGTCTTATTAATATCCCTGTTTCATCTCTTACTTCACTTACAAGCATGCAGTTCTCATCTAGTTGCTCTGTACTTTCCCAGTCTGAGCCATGCTGTCAACTTCAGTCATTTTCCTCTCTTTTGTAACAGTAACGTTTTTAGTCCTTCCATATTCAATTTAGATTTCTTCCTATTAACCCTCTCCTTGCCTCTTTTTTCATCCTTCTGTTTTGAAAAAATTATGTAATTTCCTGTGGACAGAATGTTTGTGATTGAAAAATATTAACATTCTCTATAATCTGGGTATTACACAACAAAGCAATGTTATTTGGTTTAGTATATAATCTATTTGCTTTAAAGATATTAATTGGTTTATTTTGGTTCCTAGTTATCTTTCTTCTCCTACATGCTCAGAATCCTCACATATCTATATACTTGTATGCTGAATTCCAAAATCATCATCTGTAGTATCATGATTAATGGGGATGGTGTGATCTTTATAAACAGAGGGCACTTCCCTTTCTAAATGTGTTGTACTTGCTCTTTTCCTAATATTAATTATCTCATCAACCCAGTCATTAGTATATGTACCGGCAGTTTTCCATGTTATACCTTGAAAGCGCTTACTCTTTTACTTTTTGTTTTTATTAAAGTTTTATGGATTTTACCTGCAGCTGTGTCGGACTGGTACTTATTATTGCCTCTACTTGGTCCCTTTTGAAAGTACCATCCCTTATTCTCTCTTCGACTACTGTGTTTTTCAAGTTTTCCATGCTGAGCCATTTGCGCAAGTACAATCATCCTCAATAATTCTAGATTTGCTATTCGTAATAGTAAGAAAATAAGCCACCTTTTCACGAGGACCTCAATTCACCAATGTTATCGGATTTTATCTTTATATATACACAGCACTTAGTACACTAGACAAGATACATATGGTTTAGAAAATTGTTAATAGCATGCTCCTTTAAGGAATTTATTCTCAGCTACAAACAATTAAATAATTTTCAAAAAAAATATATCAAAATTGTTAATGACAGAATTCACAGAAAAATAAAACAATTGGTATTTTAAGTCAAATTGGGAGAAGAAATCACACAAGCTATCAGCAAATAAATATTAAATCGTGTACACCGAACTGACATTGTACAAAAGGAAGCAATTATTCTGACCTGCTGTCCTAATTATGCCAGTCACACAGATATACTGGTTGCAATAACTTGTGATAACTATTGCTTGCGGTCACACATCTTTATAACAGTAAAAACATAAAAATCAGAGGATTAAACAAAATGTAACTCAAAATAAACCTTTTCCTACCAAGCCGCTGCACAATAAATTGCAAAACAACACTGTGTATTTTCAGATAAAGTCTGGAGTGTTCTGTCTACAGTTCGTATGAACATATAACTGACTGGACCCCTTAGGAAGACTTCATTTTGCCTGTCTACAATCTCCCCCTTTCTCTCAACAAACAGTAATAATCAGAGATAAAAATAAAGTAGAATATAAATCCAAATAAATATTCTTCTACCATGTGGTTGCACAATAAATCACAAAACAAAACTGTATGGTTTCAGATAAGCACTTCTCTTTTAATTTTGGATACATTTCCCTAAATGCCTCCACTGACATTTATCTTTTATATATCATTCTACCCCTATATATTTATAGTCCATACCTCATGTATTTTCTAGCTTTTTTAAGCCTAAAAGCTGAACCCTACCTAGATTGTGTGCTTCTGCTCCCTCGTTAGTCCTCTTAGTATCCACAGCTAAGTCAAAATCACTCTCTCTTAACCCACTAACCCAAAACATACACATACACACACACACACACACACACACACACACACACACACACACACACACACACACCCACACACACACACAAACACACCCACACACACACACACACACACACACACACACCCTTCTTCAGAACCTCACAAGATCTCCAAACATCTTTGGTTCATTTATATTCAACCCACACAAAGTCCTTGATGCCTACACTTAGTGTACACTACATGCACATGATCTGTATTCAAGAACATCCCTACCATATTCTTGTGCTTTCTAGTCACTCAGAAAAATTAAACAGTCTGCACTTTGTTGTAACCTGTATGAATCCCTCTCAGTATTTAAGGCTACAAAAAAATCATTAGGAAAACTAAAACTGGAAGAAATTGGAAGTTATACTTGAATTGTCTGTTCACTCAGAACAGTGTACACTTAGTGTAGACATTAATGAATACCTTTATCGTGAGCTCATCTGCCAATTTACTAAACTCGTCTTGACTGACCTACCTCATCACCATTTTTGTTTCCTCCCTCAATCCAAGACATCTGAAACAACCCCCATCAACCTTTATCTCACCTTCATTCCATGTTAGCATTCTAAATGCATTCTTCTTACTTTCCCCCACTTTCACAACCTCCCCTTTATTTTCATTTGTGTTTCATTTGCTACATTTACATACAGATCGTAGTGAAAAAGCCTGTTGAAAGTGTTAGCAAATACTTAAAACATCATATCATATACATTCACAATGGATAATAAAATACTTATTTTAAAATGTAGTATTGAACACTATATAGAGAGTGGGAGAGTAATAGATATATATATATATAGACATCTATATATGTCAGTCTAGCTACAGTATTTTATTTATTTTTTTATTTACTTATGTATGTATTTATTTTTGCAGCAATGCTAATCCTAAAACATATTGGCTGTTGACTCCCTCCTTTAAAATAGAATACAATAGTATATTCAAACTGCAGCAGTTGCTTCTTTACTTATTTTGTAATACAGAAACATCAAAAAGACCATTAACATACTTGGGAATGCATTTATTATACATCTTGTGTAACAACATCAGCACGATTTCCGACATCTTAATCTCAAAGCTACATTCCCTTTTTGATGTCAACAGGCTTCCTGCATTCCTACACCAGGTTTAAAGATGGTACTGCAGTCTGAGAGCAGCAGGCATAGACTTAGATGAAAACAACTCCCATAGCCTCCCCAATAGGAATCTTTGGTCAGAATTTTGGTGCCCATCTATTTTTGCCATCATAATCTCTTCCACACCCTGCTGTACTATCTAACAATACCCCCCCCATATGCCTTAATATTCCTAAGGTCCTCCCTTCCCCTTTACTCCTCTACCCCAACCACTGTTTTATTTGCCTTACTAGCTCTTTAGTTCCTCCCTTCGTCTTCATCCTTCGTTCACTGCCATTGTCATATTTAGCTTTTTTCTAACAAGTAGTCCTAATTCATAATTCGTAATATTCCTATCATAACAGTTGATCACATACTTCTTCAAGTTCCCTTCCTACTTAAATAGCATATTTTTCAAGCAAGAGTAGATTTTACTTTTCTCAGATTGCATTTTCTATTTATTCGACATTTAATCTGACAATAATGATATCATTGTTTATTACTACTAAATCCTGCGATGTTATTCTTCAGTCCAATATTTTTTATCAAATATGTGGTTACTGAGATAGTAAAGCCTAATGCATCAATCACTACAGACAGTATTGCACCAATCCTTAGATGGGTTTTCAGTCCATGTAGAGCCAACATGTATATACTCACATGCCCACTTGCACCTGGGAACAACTTGGCTTTATGAACTCATCTATAAAACATTAAAAAAATGGAGAACTTAGAGAAAAGCCTCATGGAGAGAGCATCAGACTCTAAACAGAATACTACACAAAAGAAAATGGAGTTGGGGAACCAAGCAGTGTGATGTGTTGTACATGTGAGGCAGCAATGATGTGTGCTTCACCATTGTACAGCACATGACGCAGCAGTGACATTTGTTTCACCAATGTGCAGCATGTGAGACAGCAGTAATGTGTGCTTCACCAATGTGCTGCATGTGAGACAGCAGTGATGTGTGCTTCACCAATGTGCTACATGTGAGACAGCAGCAATGTGTGCTTCAATAATGTGCTGCATGTGAAACAGCAGGGCTCTATATCACATAGTCGAAGTTACGTAACTTCGAACACCTAATGGTCGAACGTTTATGTTCAAAGTTACGTAACTTCGACTACGTAAAAAAAAAAAAAAAACACAACGGACAACAAAATTAACTGTTGTAAGCATGGAGGCATGCCCCCTGCACCCCCCACTCCCGCTACTTAAATATACCAAATCCGAGATTGCACCACAATGAAGTGTATGGGAACCTCCACCTATGGAGATTTCCATTCACATGCTTGAACTTTTACAAATTCGAACATATGGTCTCAACCATATGTAGTTCAAACTTGTAAAAGTTCGATGACGTGATAGTAAAACAAACAGCAGTGATGTGTGCTTCACCAATGTGCTGCATCTGAGACAGCAGTAATGTGTGTTTCACCAATGTGCTGTGCATGGGACAGCAGTAATGTGTGCTTCAATAATGTGCTGCACATGAGACAGCAGTGAACTGAGCTGCACCAATGTGCTGCACGTGAGGCAGCAGAGATATGTGCTTTACCAATGTCCTGCATGTTTATTGCAGCAATGACATGTGCTTCACTAATATTCTACATGTGTGAGCCAGCAATGATATGTGCTTCACCAATGATCTAGAGTTATAAGGGAACAATAATATGTGTTTCCGTAATATACTGCACATAAGACAGCAATGATATCTGTTTTACCCATGAGCTAGAGTTGTGAGGGAGCGATAATATGTGCTTCACTAATGTACTACATGTAAAGTGGCAATGATATGCACTTCAACAATGAGCTAGAGTTGTGAGGGAGCAATGATATGTGCTTTACCGATCTGCTGCACATAAAGCAGCAGTGACATGTTTTACCAATGTGCTGCATGTGAGGCAGCAATGACATGTACTTCACCAACATACAACAATTGTGAGAGAGCAATGATACATGCTTCATCAATGTGCTGCCTATGCGGTAACAGTGATGAGTGCTTCACTAATGTTCTGCACTCCTGCAATATCATAACTTGTAACATCATAATATACATTACAAATTTTACTTAGTACCAAAGAAATATGACTCACTAGAAAAGAAGCGACATACAATGGATCAGCTTCTGCAGATTCTTTTTTGGGTATCCATAGACTATGCATTCAAGCTCATTTTCCACCATTTGCTGTATCCTGATGAATTGCCCTACATCACCCATACTGATGTCCTCCCAAATTAAACCTTCATGCCCCCCTTCCTTCTTTTGTTCTCCACATTCCATGATTTTTTTTTATTTATTCTGCTGTGTTTCTCATTGTATTCTTCCCAGTCCCAATTTCTTTTTTATCACCTCTATATGCTGTTTCCACAGCCCTTTCTTTCACTTTATGTTCCTCTTTCTCCTTCTTTCCCTCCATTTAAACTAGTGGCAATGCCATCAGGAAAGATGTTGATTTCTACAATGATTCCTCACTAAATTTGTTCCATCAGCCACAGGAACCTTACAAGCCCCACTGTTATCTCTGCTATTTGTCACCATTATCATTCCCTCCATCACTGTGACATCTACTTCTTGTCTCTCTGAATAATACATATTTTGTGCAGAAGGGATGTAAAGGACTACATTCCCTTGTGTATCAGAAAGGGGTTCAGCTTGGCTTATAGTTTTTACCTGTGATCAAAAGCAAGAGAATAAACCTGCATGATGTATATTTTCACCTTGTGAACTCTAAATATGTCCCCTGGTTTGTCTTTATCATGATTAATTAATTTGTCTCATGAAGTGAAGTGGTAAATGATGTGTCCTGGAAGGGAACTACCTCCTGGTTCAGTTCCCAGTGGTGCACTCTGTGCACAATTTCAGTTTGCTGAATCAGTCACTTGGGTATATGTACCCTTTTACAGAACTCTCACTCCAGAAAGACCACTATGCTTGACATCACCAGATCTTTTGAAATCCATTGAGCCGGCAATTCATGCTTTAGTTGTTTATGCAGTATCAAACAAAGCATTTTCATCATCTTTTCCAGTTTTGTTAAAGTAGAATTGGGATCATTTGTGACCTAATTCACTTGCTCCTATATTCCCTTACATTTTGCTGTCACACACAAAGAAATGCTTTCATCTCAGTCTTTTGGTCCAGGATCATTGTTTAGTTACTACTATATTGGTTACCTGCTTGGATGACTGTGGCCAGCACCATATTAATTAATTCTCTGAGGCTGACCGCTGCTTTCCTTCAGTCATTGCCACGACCAGCATGCATTTTACTTGTCAGTCATTCATAAACAGTTTCTGTAAAGTGGCCCAGTATGCATCTAGCTCTACAGTCTCACTATCCCAATAAATGTCCCTAAGTAGTATCCACAAAACTGAGCCGAGCCTTGATTTAAATGAGTTTGGAGTGAGGCTGGAGAATGAAACTGTGATTAAAATGCTAAAGCTTTATGCATTCTTTAATTATTTCTGACCATGCAAAGGCAATGTGACAGTTTTTAATAATGACCAAAAGAAAAATGAATTTTCAGTATTCTGAAAGTGGTGATATAAGAAATGAGTGTAGAAATAAAAGGTTTTAATTTAGTGACATAGGACGTGAACAGGAGACTTATTTTGTGGTTATTTTTTTCTGTTTATACAAAGACAAAGTGGTATTTTAATACAAATAGAAAACATGTTTTCTTTATGAGGATATTGGTCATTTAAAAATTACCCAACAGTAAAAAATGCAATAATTATGATGGCATGGGACAAGATGGAGGAGAATTCCTTTCATATTTTGTAGCTTACATAAAACTGAGTGGCATAAATATGGGAACATTTTTTTTCTGTATAATAAATAGCAAAATATTTTGTCAAAGAGACAAAAGATCTGATTTCAAAATAATAAGATTTTCTTTTGTAAACAAAGAACAATGAAATGCAGGCATGTTCTCAACAGGAGGCAACAATCTTTACTATAAAAGAAAAATTATATATTTTGCACTGACTGCTGTATTACACAGACTTAAGAGAAAAGTCATTGCTGAAGACAAAAGTAGAACAAATGCTCAAATAAGGAATTTTCTGTAGGAAACTACTGTCTCAGAAATGGAAAAGTAGAAACAAGTCTGATTTTTCTAAAATAGAATAGAGATGAGGAAGTTCAGGGACCAGGATTTACTACAGAATGGGATGAAAAGGAAAGGGAACGTGCTTAAGAAATGCATGCATTAAAAGTAGAAAGAAAATGGGGGAATATCTATAGGTGGCTGGGATGAATCCAGAGGTGGCTGGGATGAAATTCCCTGAGTATCAATTACCCAAAGCACAATATGCTGTGAAGCACACCAGTCAATGTTTTCCACTGGAAATTACTGCCAGTGCAATTTCTAAATGTGCTCCAACAGTGATTCCCTTTGTTTTGGGGAGATGTTTCCCTTCTTTGAACTGGTACAGTAGTGGAGTTAGTGTATATACATATGTGTGTATGTATACCAGTTCAGGAGTGTGAGGGGCTTGCCTGATACATTGTGGGCTGCAGGGGGCAATACTTGCAATTTAAATGCTTGCCTTTCTTTGTTTTATCTATTAGTTTTGGTGCTTAGGTTCCTTGGCATTTTGACCTTTGAGGCTCCATAGCACAACATTTTGAAAACAGGAAAGAAGCAGCAGAAAACAACAAAGGAAATGTCTGGTGCTGCAGATTATTTGCTGAATGCATATACTGCATTGTTATATATATAAAATATATATATATATAATATATATATATATATATATATATATATATATATATATATATATATAAAATGTACTTCTATTTCTAAATACGAATGCAGGTTCTGTGCCTATACATGTATTGACCTTTTTGTCAGATCTCAAAATATGCCAATTTCTTCTGACAACATGACATATATCAGCTACGTTAACAGACTAAGGTAATACAATACCTAATGCCTTCCTAGTATAGCCATCACTATTAATATTATATTCTAAGTCCCTTCCAATAGAGGAATAATAGGGTGCAGCTACGTTGCCCATCAAAGTGAGGACAAGGTCAAGTTAACCTTGTACTATTCATTCTTTAACATGTTTACTTGTTCCCAAAAAATGGAATCATCATTACTCAATCTTGATAGTCTCATAAATTGCCCCCTTATGATATTCCTATAAACATGAGAAGGGTGTAGACTATTATGATGTAAAATATGATTCCTATGAAATTCCTTTCTAAATCTTCACGTAATCAGACCTCTGTCGAAATCTTTAGAAATATAAACATCAAGGAAATCCATCCCATACGTAGAGGCTTTCATAGAAAATCTAAGAAAGTCTGTCGTTCTATGTAAGTATGCTACAAAATCTCTCAATCTATCTATATCCCCTCTCCATAAAATAAAAATATCGTCACCAAAACATCGATAGAATTCAATATGTAAGGTAAACTCATTATTACTTATTATATAAAGGGACTCCCAATGTGCCAATACAGCATTAGCATAACTGTTGGCACATGGAGTCCCCATGGCAACACCTTTCTTTTGCTTAAAATATCTCTTGGAAAACATAAAAATATTAATGTTAAGTTGTCTATCTCGCCTTCATTCTTGCTGGATGGGTTCGGAGCCGATCCTCGGCTCCGACTCGGCCACTCTAAAAGCTCGAGAGTTGGTTCCACCGGCTCGAGGCTCCCCCTATATCCCACAGTGCTAGGCGTGAGTTACCTCAGATCTCGTTTGCCGCTACAGCGATCAAGGTGTGTTTTCTACCAGCTCCAGGTTAGTGAAAGTTAGAATAGTTTAAATTCTTTAACTTAGACTAGTTTAGTGTAATTTTCTTCCCCCTTAGTGTAGTGGACTTACTTATCCCTTACTACCTTAGTTTCCAGCCCCCTCCCTTTATAAAGAACTTATAGTTCTTCCCTAAGGCCTCCGGGCCCTTCCTCCCTTTCCTTAGGGTGTGTGTGTGTTTACTTAGGGACTTTTTTAACTTACCTTTAGTTTTTAAATAATTCCCTTTTAATCCTATCAGTGTAATCTGTGTGTGTGTGTTTTTGTGTGTGATTACACTTCAGGTTCCTTGAGTATGTCCAAGGATACAAAGGTCTCAGGCTTCAAGAAGTGTGACTCGTGCTGTCAGAAAATGTCTCTGACAGACGGTCACACTTCTTGTGTGTACTGCCTGGGACCTTTACACCTGCAGGACTCTTGTGCTGTATCCCATGGCTTCAGCCCTAGAGTCCTGCAGGAGAGAAAAAATAAACTCATTTTGAGGGGTTTAATTAAGCCTGAAGGTTCCCTTCCTGTGTCTTCTGGGAAACCTCCTAAGGCTTCTAAGACCTTGGCTCCAGCTTCAGAGTCGAGGCCCAAGGCTTTGAAGCCTACTGCTTCATCGGCTCCGGCTGGAGCCGATGAGTCTGTGACTGCTGTTTCAGTGGTTTCCTCGGCTCCGGCCGGAGCCGAGGCATTAGAGAGTCATGGGTCAGCTCCGATCATACCATCGGAGCCGACATCTAGAAAGAGATCGAGGTCACCGTCCCTTGGCTCCGTTCATTCGGCTCCAGCGTCTCCCCTGCTGTCTGAACGGAGCCATAGATCTCACTCCTCCAGGTCATCGAGGCTCTCAGATCACGACCTCCAGAGGGTAGTGCAAGGGCAGTTAGCTTAATACTAATCTATGAATCTAATCTATGAATCTATGAATCTATGAGTAGACTTTTGAAGTCCGAGGCACTGGCCCAAATGCTCCAGAGTCCGACTCATCAGTCGATGCCTCAGCTTGTTCCAATTAATATTCCTCCTCCGACTCCTTTGAGCTCAGAGCCGGGGCGTCTCGGAACCGAGACTGTGGTAGCGTCGGAGCCGATACATTTGTCTTCGGCTCCTTCGTCGGCTCTGATTTCTTCCTTTGAAGAATCTCGGTGCCGGGCTTCCCTCGTCGGCTCCGAGGGGGTGAGTGGCATCGGACCCTTGTCCGACCCCCCTCTCCCTCTCGGTGCTTCGGCGCTGGTGAGTTCGGCTCTGACATCGGCCTCGGAGCCATCTCTGTCGGTGCCGAGGGAGGTTCTCAGCTTCTCGGAGCGGGGACCTCTGGCTCTGCCTGACAGGGGTGCATTCGAGGTCATGCGGAGTGTATTGGAACCTTGTTCGACTCCACAGTCGGCTCCGTCCGCCCCTCCCACTTCGGTGCCTTTGGTTATGTCGACTCACTCCCTCATCCCAGACCACAGAGAGCAAGCTCCTCAAGAATCCCCTGTGGGGATCTCATCCTCTTCCGAGGCCTCTCCTGAATTGGCAGGGGAGCCCCCTAGGAAGAGAAAGTGTAAGAGGAAGCACAGACTCACCTGAGTCTGTCACCTCTGACACAGATTTAGAGGATTCCGAGGGTTCCCCACGTTCCCCTTCTGAAGATGTCTCTTTCGCAGACATTCCAGAGATCCTGAAACAGAGGGGAAACTGGCCAGCCCTTAACCCTTCGGAGGATGAATCTGTGTATCTTGAGGCGTTTGGCTCTCGCCCTTCCACCTCCTGGGTGTCCCCCCCCTTTGATCCCCTCATGCAGGTGGTTGCAAAGAAGGCCTGGACGGCTCCTGATTCAGTGGACCCTACCCCCAGGAGACCCTCCAAATTTATAACAGCACCAACTGACAAGCAATTTCTCACAAAAGGTGTTTCTGTGGATGCTATGGTGGTAGCTGCTGCCACCAAGAAGGAACTAGCTGATCCTTCGGTGCCTGTCCATCCACCTAACAAGGAATCCAGGTCTATGGACAGGTACAGGAAGCGGATGTTCTCGTCAGCGACCTTTGCAATGCGTTTGCTGAACTACCTATGCCATTTTACTCGTCTTCAAAGGGACTTGATCAAGGAAGCGAGTGATATGTTGAAGGATCCTACAGCTGCGGGTTTTCAGGACAAGATGAACACTCAGCTGGCTACCCTGAACTCCATAGCTAACTCCTCCATGCGCCTCCTTTCTTATGTGGCTGATGGAGCGAGCAGGGCCGCAGGGACAGGTGTGGCCTTACGCAGGCATGCCTGGATGCGGTTATGCAACTTTGCGGACCCCTTTAAAACGTCTTTCACTAATTCCCCGTTTGATGGATCATCTCTTTTTGGTCCTCAAGTGAAAGAAACCTTGACTAGGTGCGAGACAGATGGCAAGACTCTTTCTGCCGTCGGAGTCCGTTTTTCTACTCCTTCTAGGCCTTACCCCAAAGGCCAGAAAAGTGGGAAAATGTGGTTCCGTAAACAATCTCAAGAGATTTCGCCTGACGCACAAAGTCGGTTCCCCGCCAGAGGCAGAGGGGGGAACAACAATGGTAGACGTCGCCCTAGAGGCAGGGGGGATCCACAGAACCAGGGCAATCGGGAAGTCTTCTCTGATAAGCCCTTTCAGCATCCCTGAGGTGTTGCCCGACTGCCTACCTTCGGAGGCAGTCGGGGGAAGATTGTCACTGTACCCAAAAGCCTGGCTATCCCTGACTCAAGACAAATGGGTACAGTCCATCATTTCCGAGGGCTATTCCATTCCCTTCTTTCACATTCCAAACCAATCAAAAAAATCCCTTCCAGATGTTCCACCCGCTCAAAGGGATCTTGCAGCTTTGGAAATTTCAAAGCTGCTTGCAAAAGAGCAATTCAGCCAGTTCCAGCAGACCAGCAAGGATCCGGAATCTACTCCAGGTTCTTTTTAGTTCCAAAGAAAACAGGGGACTGGAGACCAATTTTGGATCTCAGTATCTTGAACAAGTCAGTCAAGAAAACAAGATTTCGGATGGTCACGCTGCAGTCCATCCTTCCCCTTTTGGGAAAGGGAAGCTGGATGTGCTCTATAGATCTTCAGGATGCGTGCTATCACATAAAATGAAAAGACGCTCCAGAAGATTCCTCCGCTTCAGGCTGGGAACCAGTCATTTTCAATTCAGGGCCCTGCCCTTTGGTCTCACCACTGCCCCCCGGGTGTTTACCAAATGCATGGCAGTGGTAGCTTCTCACCTGAGACGACAAGGATTCCAGGTGTTTCCATATTTGGACGACTGGCTCCTTACAGCCCCCACCAAGCATCTTCTTCTAATGGCCAGGGACGACACCTTTCGCACTTGTCGAAATTTAGGCATTTCAATAAATTTCGAAAAGTCTGTTTTGTCGCCTTGTCGTACTATTACCTTCATAGGCGCAAATCTAGACACAATCAACATGTCTGCGAGACTAACAAATCAGAGAATAACAGACATACACAAAATGGTCTCGCTCCTCTTCAGCAGCAACAGAATCAAAGCCAGGTTAGTTCTGAAAGTGTTGGGGATTATGGCGGCTGCCATACCTCTGCTTCCATTAGCCAGATTCCACATGAGAATCCTTCAATGGATGCTCTTCACGCAATGGTCGTACCAGCAACTTCCAATGTCTCACACCATTATAATCACGCAAACATGCAGAAATCATCTTCTGTGGTGGATGTCTTCCCCTCAGCTCTTATTGGGAAGACCCTTTGTTCCTTCCCCTCCGGTTGCTACTCTGACAACGGACACCTCCCTGATCGGGTAGGGGGGGCATTATCAGGGCAGAACTGTCCAGGGCACATGGCAACCAGACGAATGCCACTTGCACATAAATGTTCTAGAGATGAGAGCAGTGCTTTTAGCGTTGCAAGCCCTTCAAGACTCTCTTCCCTTGGGAACGATAGCAATCCAGACGGACAATATGTCCATAGTGTGGTATATCAACAAACAAGGCGGAACCAGGTCCTACCCCCTGTGTCAAGAAGCACTCAGACTGTGGCAATGGGCGATTTCTTCTCAGCGTTTTCTGATAGCAACGCACATCCCCGGGAAGTCCAATCAAATCGCGGACAAGTTGAGCAGAGCTATCCTCATGCCTCACGAGTGGTCTCTGAAAGACTCTGTTGTGAGAGAAATTTTTCTCAAGTGGGGCCAGCCTTGCTGCGACCTTTTTGCTACTCCCCAAAACAGCAAGTGCAGAGATTTTTTCACCCTATTTCCGTTACCAGGCCAACCCAGCAGAGACGCTCTAGTCCAAGTTTGGCCCCGGGGACTTCTGTATGCATTTCCCCTTCCCACTAATCTCTCAAATAATACAGAAAGCTATCGCTCAGAAGGCTTCATTGATCCTCATTGCTCCGTACTGGCCTCGACAGGTTTGGTTCCCCTTTCTACATCAGTTTCTGTTGAGCGACCTTGGCATCTGGACCTAGTTCCAGATCTTTTGATCCATCAGTCGGGTCAGTTTCATCGCTCCCTTCCCTCTCTGAACCTCACTGCTTGGTTCCTCCAATTCCAACTTTAGCCAGGCTTCCTCAAATATCTCACTCTGTTCGAGATATTTTGATAGCTTCCCATAAATCTTCCACTCAAAAGATTTATTTGAGTAAGTGGAAACGTTTCGCCTATTGGGCTCAAGGAAGGGACATAGATCCTTTCACTGCTTCCATCCAAATGGTCCTTGATTTTCTAGCTGAACTCTTCCATGCAGGTTCATCTCCTTCTACTCTTAAGGTTCAATTGGCAGCTATTTCTAACTTTCATGTGGGCATTTCAGATTCTGCCATCATGTCCCACAAGCTTTGCAAAGCCTTTTTGAAGGGAGTTTTTCTACTCAGACCTCCGGTAAGAAATCCTCCTCCTCCTTGGGACCTAAATTTAGTTCTCAGTTCTTTAATTCTCTCTCCTTTCGAACCTGCATCCTCCTGTTCTTTAAAATTACTATCATGGAAGACTCTCTTTCTAGTAGCTATTACTTCAGCTAGAAGAGTTTCAGAACTTCATGCACTCAGCTGTCGACCTCCTTATCTGTTGTTCCATAAGGACAGAGTATCCTTACGAACCAACCCGTCCTTTTTACCTAAAATAGCCTCCACGGCTAACCTAAATCAAAGCATTGACCTCCGGGTGTTTTTTCCAGAATATTCTAACAGATCTGAACAAAGATTACATTGGCTAGATGTTCATCGTCAGTTAAGGTACTATTTGGATAGAACAAAACAATTCAGAAAATCTGACCAGCTGTTCGTCTCTTATGCAGAAGGCAGAAAGGGACTTTCAGTTTCAAAGGTTTCATTATCCAGATGGCTAACATCCCTGATTTCCCTTGTTTATGAAATTAGACACCAAAAGCTGCCTAGCAAACCTAAAGCCCATTCTACCAGAGCCTTGGCTACTTCTATAGCCTTCCAAGATAGACTGCCTATTGACACCATTTGTGCAACGGCTACTTGGGCTACTCCTCACACTTTCATTTCTCATTATAAGTTGGATTTAGCCTCTAGACATAGAGCTAACTTTGGTTCCACTGTTCTCAAGAGTCTGTTCCGTTAGGCCACCCGGGACAAGGTGCTAGGGACGCGGTCCCATCCAGCAAGAATGAAGGCGAGATAGACAACTTAACATATAGAAGTTATGTTCTTACCATAACATTCCATGTTAGTTGTCTTCTTCTCGCTTCTTCTTGCGCCCCACCCTCCTTCCCTGGCCTGGACAGACCTAGAGGAGTTTTGATTGTGACCTCTCTTTCTACCACCTCTTTACTTTAGGTATATGCTCTGCTGTGCATATTTCCTGGATCAGAATGTAGGTCACCCTTCTCTTCTCCCTTGTTTATAGAGGTGGACTTTGTTACTAGTTATTTTACTACTATTATAGGCAGTGCCTAGCTTACAAACGAGATCCGAGGTAACTCACGCCTAGCATTGTGGGATATAGGGGGAGCCTCGAGCCGGTGGAACCAACTCTCGAGCTTTTAGAGTGGCCGAGTCGGAGCCGAGGATCGGCTCCGAACCCATCCAGCAAGAAGAAGGCGAGAAGAAGACAACTAACATGGAACGTTATGGTAAGAACATAACTTCTATTTTTCCAATATTGTTTCAATAAATAAACACAGCACATCCACTCTTGAAGGACTATAGGTAATATGACTTACTCTATACCAACTTTATTGGGAATCACTGTAAAAAGTGAAGAAATGTCTAATATTACAAATAAAAAAATCTTCCGCAGTTATATCTACATTCCTGCTAATGTCATATAAATCTATAAGAAATTGTTTAGAATCTCTTAAAACAGTTCCATAGTTACTCACACAGGTCTCAACTGTTTCTCAACATAAACTGACATTAATTCTGTTACCCACCCTCCGCCTCATACTATCGGCTTCAAAGGTGGTCTTATATGATCTTTATGGATCTTTGGTAAAGCTTGAAAGGTGGGGATCAATGGCAAGTCAACTAAACAATATTTATACACATCTTCAGCAATACTATGGCTCAATACACAATCATATAGCACAATATGGACATTTGTGATAATTTTAGGTATATCATGATATGTTATTACATCATCTGTCTCAACATCCTGTAACATTTCAGTGACTGTAGATTCATAGTACAATATGTCCATTATCACCACCGCCCCTCCTTTATCAGCTTGTTTAATGCAAATAGTTTTATCAGACTGTAAACCTAGTAAAGCATCTTTTTCTACAGTTAAATTAAAAAACGTTTTATTTCTATTTAAACATGGCATGGATTCATTATACAATTTTTCTAAATCATCTTCACAAGCTTGGCAAAACACTTCCATAGTTGGATTCAAATTAGGGCAAAACATACTAGGTTTTCTAAGATAACTAGTAGTCTCAGCCTCTGGAAACATTAAATGTAACATTAAATTTCTTGCAAATAATCTAATCTCACAGACTACCTCTGATAAATCAGCATAAATCGCAGGTATAAATGAAAAACCTCTTTGTAAACATTGTTGTTCAATATCCGCTATACGTCTACTGGAAATGTTATAAATCAGTTCTTGTATTTTTCTTGATTCCACATTCTTTTGATTGTCGGACCTGCCATCTGTCATTGTTCTCATCATCTCTTCCTCCCTACCTTTTGATTTAATTACAGCATTCAGTCTTTTTGGGTAGGAGTCTATCAGCATGGCATATCTTGACTTGGCAATATTTGGCCACTCTTCCTTGCGAAAGTGCTCCAAATCTGTCAGATTGCAAGGGCATCTCTTGTGCACAGCCCTCTTCGGGTCACCCCACAGATTTTCTATTGGATTTAGCTCTGGGCTCTGGATAGGCCATTCCAAAACTTTAATTTTCTTCCGGTGAAGCCATTCTTTTGTTGATTTGGATGTATGCTTGAGGTCATTGTCATGTTGAAAGGTGAAATTCCTCTTCATATTCAGCTTTCTAGCAGATGACTGAAGGTTTTGGGCCAAAAGTGACTGGTATTTGTAACTGTTCATAATTCCCTGCACATTGGCTAAAACCCCAGTTCCAGCTGAAGAAATCCAACCACAAAGCATGATATTGCCGCCACCATGCATCACTGTGGGGATGGTGTTCTTTTAGTGATTAGGTTCATAGGTTCAATAGTTGGTACTAGGCTATTGGCCCAAGGGCCTATACAAGTTTAGCCATAACGATTCCCTGCCTATTTATTCCACAATATTTACTTCATTGGACCCCTGTCTAGCAGGGCAACTGACATAATCCCCGAGGTGAATTTCCTATCTCCCATCCAATCATCAAGGTTCCTTTTGAAGGGGGCCAAAGAGGTGCTCTGCTTGACATGTATGGGCAGTCTATTCCAGAGTCTGAGGAGTCTCTGGGTGAGGAACCTATCTCTCTAGCATGTTTTTTTCATTGTGATGACAAGATTTAGATCCCTGGTGTGTGTGGCTCTGAGGGATTGGGACTTCTTTAAGTGTAACATGTCCAACAGCTCTGGGTTGGACATGGCCTTGTATGTTAAGCAGAGATCACCTCTGAGTAGATGATATGCGACAGAGTACAGCTGGAGTTTTTTTAGATGGTCAAGATAGGGTATCTGCTTTAGGCCTGTGATTCTTTTAGTGAGGTATTTCTGCGGCCTTTCCAGTTGTTGCATATGTCTTGAGAGGTACATACCAAATGGGGCATTGTATTCTATAATGGGTCTAAAGATGGATGAGTACAGTGGGACAATTACCTCTTTTTTTTGGATGAAAAGCCCTTAATGATGAGGTGTGCCACATAGAAAGATTTCCTAACTGTTATGGCAATGTGGTTATCAAAGGTGAGACCACTGTCCACCTGTGTCTCTAAGTCTCTTATCACACTTTTGATGTTTAGTGTACTGCCACGTATGTGGTAATTCACGGGAACATGTTTTTTTCCCAAAGGGGATAACTATACATTTCTTGGCATTGAGCTTGAGCCCATGGCTCTGGCACCAAGCATCTGTTTCTGTAAGGCTCTTTTGTAGAGTATCCACATAATTTGGTGATTCAATAGTGGCTCCTAGTTTGCAGTCATCTGTGAACTTTGTTAGCCAGAGTCTCTTAGTGTTGGCCTATACTTCAGAGAAGTAGATGCCAAACAAGAGCAGTCCCAGAACTGAACCCTGAGGTACTCCACTTGTCACTTGTCTGGAAATGGATTTGGAGTTGGCTACTTTTACATTGTGGTTTCTGTCAGTAAGCCATTTGGCAACCCATTTCGTGACATAGGGATTAATGCCCAGCTTAATAAGTTTAACTATGATTCCATAGTGGTGGATGGTGTGGAAGGCCTTGGCAAGGTCCAGATAGGCTGTGTGGACTGTCTTAGCCTCATCCACAGCTCTGGGGACTGATTTGAAGTCAATCGGGTTCAGGAGACAAGCTCGGCCCTTCATGAACCCAAACTGGGTGGGGTCCAGTGTTTGAAGGTTGCCAATGTCTTTGTTTATAAGTTCCATGATAATACGTTCCATGGCCTTGCAGATCATATTCATCAGACAGATAGGTGGTAGTTCCCAGGATCCAAGGTGAATCCCCCCTTGTGGAGTGGGATAACTGTAACTGTGCACCACTCAGTGGGCATGAAGCCTGAGGTGAGGCTATGATTAAACATGACACTAATGTGAGGTGCCAGTTCATTTTGTAGCTCATGTAGTACACAGTTTGGAATGTTGTCTGGTCCCATGGATGCTTTACTCTTAGCTGTGGAGAGTGTGCTTTTTATCTGTGTGGCTGTTATTACTGGAATTTGGCAATCTTTCGGTATTGAGATGGACCCTTTAGTGGGTAAGAGGAGGATGAAGTTGGCACTGAATTGATCTGCCAGGATATTGGCAATATCCTTGGGATCAATATATTTAATGCCATTCTGTTGTAGCTTAGAGCAGATCTGAGGATTGCCATTTAGATTCTTGACATAGCTATAGAATGCCTTGTGGTTGTTTTTGGAATCTTTGGCAATTTTATTTTTTTAACTAGCTTTGGAGGATTTTATGAGGGATTTCAGCTTCTTACCGAGGCTAGTAAGTTTTTTGCATCCTGGTATTTTCTGCATCAGTTTCTTCCTTTTGTTGTAAAGTTTGTTTATGGCAGAGGACCACCAGACTGGCTTCTTTTTTTTATAGGAGAGCGTCTTGGTTCTATTTGGGATGGCACGATTCATGCATGAGTGGATGTGCTCATACACTGCCCTAGTGTAGGATTCAGCAGTCAAACTTTCAGTTCCCATCTGCATGCAAAGTGATGATTTTGCACCAAATGTATCTTTTGGAATTCTTGCCATAAAGTTCGACCTTGGTTTCATCAGACCATAACACATTTTCCCACATGCTTTTGGGAGACTCGATGCATTGTTTTGCAGATTTTAGCTGGGCCTGGATATTTTTCTGTGTAAGAAAAGGCTTCCATCTTGCAACTCTACCCCATAGTCCAGATATTTGGAGACTATAGGAGATTGTTGTCACATGTAGTACACTTTAAGTACTTGCCAGAAATTCGTGCAGCTCCTTCAGTGTTGCTGTAAGTCTCTTAGCAGCCTCCCTGACAAGTTTTCATCTTGTTTTTTTATCCATTTTGGAGGGACATCTGGTTCTTTGCAACATCACTGGTGTCCCATATTTTCTACACTTTGATGACTGTCTTCACTGTGTTCCAAGATGTATCTAATGCTGTGGAATTTTTTTGTACACTTCTCCTGATTGATACCTTTCAACAATGAGATCCCTTTGATGCTTTGTAAGTTCTCTGTGCACCATGGCTTTTGCTGTAGCAGGCAACTGAGTAAATGTCAAGAAAATCCTACTAGGATAGCTGAACTTTATTTGGGGTTAATCAGAGTCTCTTTAACTGATTGCAGGTGTGTACCCAAGAAGACTGAATGCTGTAATTAAATTAAAAGGTGCTTCAACAAAGTATTAGTTTAAGGGTGCACATACATATGCAACCAGCTTATTGTAAGTTTTTTTTATTTTTTTATATTTTTTCCCCTAACTGATTTGTTTGTTTTTCAATTTAATTGTACAGGTTATATGTCACATTAAAGGTGGGAAAAGTTTTGAAATGGTTTATTGTGGTTTCATTTTTTTTATATCACAAAAACATGGCATTTTTACATGGGTCTGTACACTTTTATATCCACTGTAAATATATACATATATATATATATATATATATATATATATATATATATATATATATATATATATATGTGTGTGTATGTGTGTGTGTGTGTGTGTGTGTGTGTGTGTGTCTGCGTGTGTGTCATTTAGGATGTTTGGTTAACAACTAGGAATGAAAGTAATGTTAAAAAGAGAACAAGGTTCTTTTCTCTAGATTTGGTTAATTTTTACAATCTTTTATGGGTTTATGTAGCTATCAATACCTAATCAGAAAAGTGATATTTAAAAAACTGAAAGCATAAGAACATGAAAATAATTGGTATGTATGCATTTCCACACACGAAATACATGGGAGAATTTTATGAAATTGTAGGGCCAAGCATAAAAAAATGAAAAAAAAAAGATGTTGTGGGGAGCTACAAGACAAGACCTGTGAATGAAACTTTTTGAATGGGAGTTTGATATAGTCTAGATGTAGCTTTCCGACAGCTAGTCGAGTGTGGAGAAAATGAGGTTGTAACATATGAACTGCACCTGGCTGCGTTGCAGCTTGCTGATTTCTTTTTTTCATAGGAAATCATTGCTAGTCATGTTTCAGCATGTCAGTGCAATCTCCTGCTTACACCCAGATATGCATTTGTACATCAGTATGTGTTGAGGCATTCCACCCCCCCAAAAAAAAATAATCCAGGGATGCAGATTTATTACATAGAGACCTTAACTGCTATCTCACATTAGTACTCAAACCAGAAAATAAGTTTGAGTTTTCCACAAACCTCCATGGGGTATTAACAGGCCAGTAAATCTTGGTAATGGTATTTATGGTATTAACCCCCTTCCCTACACATACCAAGACACATATATGCACTCTCTCTTTGACAGCCACAGTCTACAATAGGAAGCGTTTGTGAAAAGGTGAGTGAGCGCACCACTTTCAGAGGTCACATCACAGAAGTCTGTAGACTACATGGTCAATTACATTTATACTTCCAAATATGCAGGTTACATGTCCCTTTCCTGCCAGCTATAACTGCTGATATTGTATGCTGGCCACCATCAGAGACACAATTACTGATATAAAATGGTTTCACACTGACTACTACCCTAAATACAGCTGTACCCCTCTTTTTAGAGTACATTGCAGGATATATGGTAACATATGGCTGTTATGTACAATTATGCAAAACACATAATGACTATAAGGATGTCAACAGTGTGACTCACACAGTCCTTGGACTTAAAGCAGAGCCTATGCAGCCCTCATTCTAAAACAGAAACAAATCAGCCCTTCCAGTCTGGCACTTAATGTTGTTAATTACAGAACATGCAACTATCATACTATGTAAAATTTGTTTATGTATATACCCCCCAGTCAGAAGTTACCTGTTGTCAGTTTAACCCAGAAACTCAAATCCCTTCCCTAAACCACGGTATTATGTATGTCACCAAACAAATACCTACAGGACATCTATAAAGCCATGTCCTAACATTTACATAGAGTAGTCCCCATTGAATTATCTCATGTGTACTATTAATAAGTTTAGAAAAGAGGAAGTTTGCTCCAGTAGAGGTCATTCTAGGAGTCTTCATTGATCAATCGCAAGTTCTATACTGCGATGAGCAAAGTAATGTCTGTGACTATTTTTATCATGTCATTTTAAGGTTGGAACATGATGACTGTGCCAATGAGCCTATTCAGAGTAAATATCTCTGAAATTAAATTTTATTACACTGTATATATAATCAATGCTGCACTATGAGGCTTGGTCAACATTGTGCATTTGCATGAGAAACCAACACAAGCTTCCACATGTACAGCAGGTGCAATGGCACATAAACACAATTGGTATAAAAAGCAAAGTCAGTCAGCACTCAATGTGAGAAAACCAATGATTTATTAATAAAGCAGCAGCCCAAATAAACATATTAAAGTGAAAATATCACACTAAAAAATGTATCCTGCCAACCAGCATTTAAGTTACATTAGGAATAAGTATATGTCCAATGCACTTTAAAAGCATACTATAAAACATTCAACAGCACATTTTAGGTTTGCTATTACTGAGACAATTGTAGAGAATAGGAATCTAAAAGCTGGTTGGCATGATATGTGAAATAAAATGGAGAAAATTTGGATTATCAGACTAGGGGGTTTATTGCCCCCGGATCTGAATGAGCACCTTTAATTTAATTAGTTAATAGGATGGGCGGACCAAATCATTGAGAGTGATAAATATATAGATTTACTGAGGTACTGTCTTTTGTAATGAGCACACTGATGAAGGCCATAGTGCCAAAACCAGTTTGTGATTTATACATTTTCAGTGTGATATTTTCACAGTAATATGTTTATATGGGCTGCTGCTTTACTAATAAATCATTGATTTTCTCACATTGAGTGCTGGCCAACTTTGCATTTGCTTGAGTGCCTGCAGTGGGTGGGTCAGTGACCCTGGCATGAACATTACTAAAGTTCTTGTTTCATTATGACCTATACAAGTACTGTTAGAAATCCCCACTTCTATTATTAGTTTGGGAAGCATTAGATAATTGCTTGCACGTGGATGTGGCATATATTGATTTGGCAAGAGCCTTTGATAGTGTTCAGTATAATGAGATCATGCAACTAATAGG
>NC_056728.1:324568449-324570949 GCF_019279795.1 Protopterus annectens
TTGGTTTAAGCACTTGGGCTTCAGACCAGTTGTTTTACATTAAGAAGGTTTGTGGACTGCATTGTTGTGGCAGGACAGGTAGCTTACATCCTTCTAAGTGGGGAATTGCTGATTGAAGGCTCAGTGTCTCTTATTCTAAAAGTGCATTAGTTCTGGTTGAAGCACTTGGGCTTCAGGACAGTTATTTTACATTAAGAAGGTTTGTGGTCTGCACTCTTGTGGGAGGAGAGGCAAGATTCTGCCCTTCTGAGCTGGGAATTTCTGGTTAAAGGCTTATTGTGTCTGCTCATTTGATCTATTTCCTTCTGAAATTTGTGCACCTTGTTTGTTGTAGCCCAGAAGTTAGTAGTTTATTGGCCCTTTTGGGCTAATTTCTATTTCTTTCATTTCCCTGCTATAAAAACCACATTTGCACGGTTTTGCGTGCCGGGCAGTGCTGGTTAGCTTGGGTTAAACTATTTCTGGCTCCACGAAGTCTGCTCTTCAAATTGTCCCTTGGAACTAGACAAACTTTCAACTTAAGCACTCAAACCATTCATTTCACAGCCCAGCACTTGCTCAAAACTCATGGCAAGGACTAATTAACCCTAGCACTAGAACCCCTATACTGTCCAGAAGGACAAGGCTCTCTATTTGTCCCTACCAGCTAATCAGTAAAACAGCTCACTTTACCTATTCAGGCATGTCCAAAGGGCAGTTTCAGGTGTACTCTCCAGTCCAACTGGTGAATCTGGGCATTTCGAGGCAATGTTACAACTGCCTCATGTACACAGACAACCTTCTCCTCCTACCACCAAACACTAATATATGCAAGAGATGCAATTATACAGCCAAACTGGAGGCAAAGCTCTCTCAACCCAAGACTGGAACTGACAGTCAAGAGGAGAAGGAAAATACTTGCAACACACCACCAGTCTCACACAGACCTACTAAACCAACACCGGCAAATAACACACATAAATATACAAAAACATACTTGGAGGCTCTAAATAAAAATCTGCAAAAGCAACAGAGACCTCCAAAGCAGATACCCAAGCAACCTCCACACCCCATCACAAACCATGAAACACATACTTCACATAATCAGTGTGCCGCGCAATCACAGCCCTTAAGGTAAAATAACATTCCCAACACACTAGTAATAGGCGACTCTATAGTCAGGCACACTGATGTCCCACTAACTAAGCTGGACAAGGAGAAGGTTACAGTTAGCTGCCTGTCAGGCGCCAGGATCCGTCACATAACACAAGTACTCAGGTCACTCCAGAACAAGTACAAATACACCTCTGTCATTGTCCATGTTGGTGTGAATGACCTGAGATGTACCTCCCTGGAATACATGACAATAGACATGGAAGAACTCTCTGATCACGTAGCCCAGGCCAGTATGACCCTGACCCTGAGTGGCATCCTGCCCTCACCAAGAATGATGCCACAGTATAAAAAAAAATGATCAATTTCAACAATTGGCTAAGTTTCTAGTGTCATTCAAAGGGGATCCAGCATCTGTCCACCTGGGATGACATGCTTGATAAGCCACGTTGCTTCACAAGAGATGGCTTGCACCTGTCACCCTTAGGCTTTTGAATACTGGCCAAGGCTTTTGCCACCCCCATAGTGCTTTTTTTAGTCAAGGCTCAAAAGGCAAACCCACCACCATAAATAGCACAAGTAACCAAAAACTGGGGGTAATACTACTCAATGCCAGAAGTCTAAACCTCCAAATGCATGCACTCGAGGCACTCCTTAGTATGGAGAACATTGATATCTGTGCAGTAACAGAAACATGGTTTAAGGCTCCAGAGAGCACCCCAGCACTACCAGGCTATAACTCATACCATACCTTTTGGCCACAGAACCCAAAAGGTGAGGGTGTATCCATATTCATCAAGGATACCCACACATCCAGGTTAGTGGCACAGCACAATGCCTCAAAGATCATCCATGTGCAACTAACAATGGGCAAAACTACAATTCAAATTGTAGCTTGCTACAGATCACCCACCATGACCCAGGACCCCCATTCCGCATTTCTGGAGACACTGGAAAATATGAAGGTCCTACCAAACGCCCTAATATTGGGTGATTTCAATTACCCAAACATTAACTGGGAGAACTACTCAAGTACTAACTCCCTTGCCCAACACGTCCTAGAATGTATAAACTCGAATGCCCTGGATCAACTGGTCAACACACCCACCAGAGGTGACAACATATTGGACCTGGTCATCACCAACATGGGCGACCGCTGTTCTTCACCAGAGGTCAAACCCTCGCTGGTTAGATCAGACCATAGACTAATCACTCTGGATATCCACATTCCGTCCCCACCCCAGTCAAGGAAACCACCATGAAAAACTTTTCAAAAGCAAACTTCACATTACTTAAGACAGAGGTGGAAAGGTTCACAACCCCCATGCTAAAGGACAATGCTGTTCAAGCTGCTGAATCCCTTACAAAGGCGCTCTATGAGCACCTGCAAGAATGCATGGATCGTGCT
>NC_056728.1:324575949-324585949 GCF_019279795.1 Protopterus annectens
TATATATATATATATATATATATATATATATATATATGTGTGTGTGTGTGTGTGTGTGTGTGTGTATGGCACGAAAAAGTGCAGTGTGCATTGCTACACCATTTGTTCTTGATGTTTACATCATATTGACAGCTCCTTGTAACACAATGTTTTAATAGCGAGTGCTAGTTCAGTAAAAACTGGATAATGTATACAATAATGTGTGCTTTATTCTCTGTTAATAACATGTCCCAACGGCATAATAAGATAGTAAACACTTACTCTGAGTGTGTTTACTGTTTAGCAACAGAGATGTGCTGTACTAGGCAATATAGGCTGCATCTCTGAGGGCATTATTTCAGTTATAAAATGACCCCAAACATAACAAATAGATAAAGATAAATGCAAAGTATAAGCAAGTAAGCTAGAGAAGAATTCAAAAATTATTGAAAAAAAAAGAAAAATAGTCTCTTAGATTAAATTCTGACAGTATAAGTCATACTGGGTTTATCTCATACACACAAGGTACTGGGTTTCATTCTTACCTTTGGGATGGGAATTTGGCTAAGAGTAAACAACCCGCAACTTATGAACTTACACACACATGCATGCACTGATTAATCCCAGGAGCCAAATCAAGAAACTCTACTCCCTCCAAGCTCTCCTCTGTTCACCTTTGGGAATGCAGACATCTGTGCAGTTACCAAGACATGGTTTAAAGCCATGGAGGAGTGTCCAGCAGTGCAGGGATAGAATGCCTTCCACACATTAAGACCAGTTACAGTAGAAGAAAGCACTAAAGATGGAATGTCTTGATCAACATCAAAAATAAACATACCTTAATGTTGGTCAAACAGGATGACACACTTGAGCTTCTCCATGTCCATAGACAGAGTCAAGTATTATATCCTTGTAAGCTACATATCACCTGTTATGACCCACAAAACCCATACCTAATACTTAGAACTACTGGAGACACTTACCATTCAACACAATATCATATTCATGGGGGAACTTTAACTACCCCTCTATAAACTAAGAATCCTACATGACTCCAAACTTGCAGGCCCAGAGATTCCTGGATTTTGCAAACACCAACATTCTTGACCAGTTAGTCAATTTTCCCAGGAGGGGTGTGTGATGATAGGAGGCACTGTCAGCACAGCTATTTGGAATTTTGTAAATAATTATATGTCATTTTTGAATATCAAACTGATTTATACAAGATGCTTGTGTTACAAATGTATTAGAACTGTATGTCATGTGTACATCAAACTGATTTTTACAGATGTTTGTGTTAAAAAGTTATTTGCAAAGTGCTTGTATTTGAAATGTATCCACAGTATGCCCTGTTGGAGAGAACAGAAATGTACATGCACTATTGTAGTTGTTTAAATATATATGTTTTAACAGAAAGAATTGGAAAGTTAACCTCAGTCCAGCAAACTTTAAAATATATCTGAAATTATATTACTTTACTGGATAGGCCATAAAGATGCTATCTCACAGGTTTCAGTGCAGCCAAAGACATAAAGTCTACACTAGGAAGCTTTCTGCATTGTCTTTGGGGTGAACTAATTACTACTCTGGAAGCATGGAAGTATGACATTGTTTTATGATTTCCAGCACCTGCCACAGATCTGAGCAAAAGCCCTAGTGTGTGTAATTTTACAGGTAGGTACTAACTCCTGCTAACTTCCAGTAACAGGGGTATGCATGGGAACTAGAAGTCAGATGACCAGAAGTGATGTAATTCTGCAAAAGTAATATTGTAGATATTATTTTGCGAAGTCTCTTAGTGAGACTGAGCATTCTGTATTCTGTCTTGGCCTGACAACAAGAAGAGCCACTCACTGCATCATCTGCCTTGCTCTATTAAGTGAGTAGGGAATAGTATAATTCATCTAGATTCAGTCAGTAATCTAGTGAAGCTTAGTTTAGCTATTGTTTTCTTTATTTGTCTGAGCCTGTCCTTTAATGTTATTTTAAATATTTCTTGTGATTTGAACTTTGATGTCACTGTGAATATATACTTAGTGTGTTCTTGTTCTTTTACTATTTATTGTTAAATATATTTAAACCTTTCATTGTGGCAGATCTTAGTAGAGATGTTTACATTTTGAGAGTATTTGCATATTTATTTGGTAACGTTGTGTGGGCCAGTCCTAATAGCCTTGTTCTTGGTCAAACTACCATTTGTATTAATTTCGCTCAGTGTATTTGGTACCCTTGTAAGCATCTTAAAGTAGCTGGCAAGGGGTTCTGGTGGCAGTGATAACTACCTTATAGTCTGGGCAAAAAGGGGGCATAGCTAGTAAACCTGCTCCAGCCTTTTCTCAGGTGTGTGTGTGTGTGTGTGTGTGTGTGTGTGTGTGTGTGTGTGTGTGTGTGTGTGTGTGTGTGTGTGTGTGTGCAAATCAGATCTCAAAGAGTTTATGTGTCAGCTACTTGGGCAGGGACACAAAGTAATGGTTGGAAAGAGAGAGTGTTGGAGGACTTGGCTTGGAACCCTAGCTAAGGACTCAACTCTTTAGCTGTGCCAGTGGGGAGTCTTATTTGGGAAGAGTGAGGAACCAGCCCCTGACTGATTGTGTTCCCTGTGTGCTCTTAAGGGAAACTGTGCTTGACTGTGCTTGATGAGAGAGCTGCCCCTGGAGATAATGTATGCGTGTACCTGTTATCCTCCCAGTGATCATTCCACACTGGTGCAAGTGGTGAGGATTGAGACTCCTTGATTACTGGCCCAGAGGTGGAGGGTCATCACAGGGTACAAAAATACCAGATGTGGTACTCACAAATATGGAAGAATGCTGCACTCCCCAGTGTAGTGTCCCCTCTAGTAAGGTCAGACCATAAGCCTGTCTCCTTCAAAATAAAAACTAACAGGAACTACTCTAAGGCAAACTACCTATTATTAAGTCATTACCTGACAAGATTTCAAACCTCTAGAAACCAGTAGAAGACAGCTGTCTATGCAGAATTCTACAAAGAAACCCTGTACAATCATGTTAATAGACCCATACAGACAGCTGTGCTTATCAGAATCAAGCCTAGAAGAAACTAAAAAAACATCCTGGTGGAATTCAAACATAAACAAGTTATGCAACAAAATGAAAAAAATTCTTAGCTACAATTAGGAAGGGCAACACTTAGCAGGATAAAAACTGTCATCAGGCTGAACGAACAACTAAAAGAAAAATTAAGTTTACCAAAGTCAGTTCTGAGGAAAAGATAGCCTCACAGGTCAGGGACAACTACAAGGCTTTCTTTAGCTATGTCTGAAACTTCAACGGCAGTACACAATAGTGCACATAACTTGTTAATGGAGCCACTTACACAGAGCAAGAAGATAAAGTAAATCTGTTGGCTGACAAATTCAGAATCAATGCATGAAAATGTAAATGCTCATATAATTTCAATGAACCCAGCTATGTACAAGCAAATTAGAAGTATTGGCAGATATTTAAGGCAAGTAGTGTGCAGCACAGCAATTAATATTAATTTCTCAACAATATAAAAATATTGTGTATATTTTCTATAAATAGTTTCTTTAAAAGAGTGTAAAGGAAAAAATAAGGAAGATGGGAAAAGGAAAACACAACAAAGGAGAAACACAGACAGGACACATTGAGAGGGTTGTGCTGGGGGAGGTGTGAGAGGAGGGGGCCTTATATTTTTGGTAGAGGATAGACCCCCCGCCCCATTTTTCAATTGTTTTTATGTAAGATGGTAGTTTGGATAGGATGTAGGTTAGAGGATGTACAAGACAGGACTAGGGAAGGAGACAGTTGAAGAACAGTTCAACACAAGAACATCCAGTCCACAGGACCTCAAACATTTGTACTGCTTGATGGTGTTGCAGTGGAAGGACCCTGATATTTAGAGGGTGGAGGCATGTGGCAGCACAGTGGTCAGAGCTGACTAGAGCAGCAAGTCTCACACCTACTGAAGAGCATTCTGGACTGGCCAAAGCTGTCTCTCCACTACCTCCTCCACTACATCCTCAACCAAGTCATGAAGCTCACAGTTTCAAAGTTTGCCAGGCTGCACCATACAGAGTTCCTAACAGACTTGTACCCGTACTCCAAACTTTTGAGGACTTCTGTAAATGGGCAGAGGGTGAAAATATCCTGACATGGGAAGAATGCATTTGATCTTTTCCTAGGACTTCTGGACCTGTGGAAAGATGAACATAAAGGGGAGAGAAAGGAAAACTGAAAGACAATGTAACGCATAATTAAAATAAGAGAAAAGGTAGAGGGATGGTATAGAGACAAACAAGAAATGGAGACCATAAATTAACTCATAATTTAATACATCAGCACATACTTTATTAACAGTGATTTCTTATTTTTATTGAATGTGTATTCAAAAAAAAATATTCTGGGAAATGGTATTTGAAACCTGTGAGCAATCAGTATAAGGATACCAAATGGGGATATTTTTTACATTTACGGTCTACTGATAATCAGGAGATAAGTTAGTGTAACATAAGAAATGGTAACACATTTGTAAAATCTTCTTGATACTGATTTTGTTGCAGCTGAGTACTTGAAGCAGATTACATCTTGAATTACATCTATGAATTACTTCTGGAATTGTACTTACAAAATTAAAAGTAAAAACTTAGTTCTTATTTAACAGATTTCTTTGGGGAATGATACCTTTTAATTTCAGAATCATGTTTGCATGCTCATGAACAAGTTCATTAAATCATTTGAGGCTTCATTCTTCTTGTGAAGCATTGTAGGTTTTGTTTCCACTTCAGCTGCATACAGAAGACATAGAGGATGGCTGCTCACCCATAAGATCTCTCTTACATAATAACATTTATTAATCAGCAAACACAATTTCTTCTTGCACTTCTGCTGAATCTGTGAGCTTATTTCTGTATGCATTTGTACTGAATCTATCTCCCTTTTATATGTTTACATTTACTAAGCAGTAAATCACAGAATTTCATAATGTATTTGTACTTAGTCCATATATAATACTAAATATTTTTTGTTTACTGCAAGTTGAATTAGAAGGATATTATGACTTCCTACAAATTGCTACATTTTATTGTTTGTGTGCAGCTTGTCTCTTTTGGGGATCTGTACTTTATTTAACTTTTGAATTTATTTCCATGGAAGTCATTGCTTTGCACCATGCCTTGCATAGCTCACCTGCATTTTTAAGTCATATCATGTAAAATTGCCATAAACGCACTTTCAAATTTTAAAAATAAGAAATTGACCAGGACAATCTCAGTAAATTCTGTGCTGGTTACTCAGTTGTTATTTTAACCCCATTCCCTCTCTGCCTAAAGTGTTTTGGCTAACTTAGGTCAGACATCTTTTAAGTGCAGTTATTATTTTGGAAGAAATGTCTGTCTTATATAATGATCTTATTAATGACAGACTTAGGTTTATAGATTTATAGGAGGTTATTAGACTAATGGCCCTAGGGCCTTCACAAGCCTAACTGTGTAAAAATCCACATTCCCTAAGTGACCATAGTTAGTCATTGTTAGCAGAGTAATTCTATGATCAGCAATGACTACCCCTGTCCATGAGTGACACAGGTGCCAACCCTGGGGTGAATTTATGGTCACCTATCCAATTGTCAATTTTGCACTTAAATATGTTTATTGAGGAACTCTATTTCAAGTGAATTGGAAGTTTATTTCAGAGGAGAGGCAATCTCTGGGTGACATAGCTTTCTTTCCAACATGTCCTGTTAATGTCACAGGCTAGGTTAAGATTCGTAGAGCAAGTGAATCTTGCCCCATTTGGCTTCCAGATGTGAGCTTTCCATTAGAGCTGATTCAGAGACTGCTCTGTAGGCTATGCTCTGCACAGGTCACATCTCAGAAGCCTGTATGAAACAAAGTACAGTGACAGAGCTTTCAGTCTTTTCATGAAGTCCCATTTTGGAGGCCCTGGATTCTCCTGGTTAGAAATCTCTGTGGTGTCATGCTGAAAGTATCTGGTGAGATATATACAGAAGGGAGAATTGTACTCAATTAGTGGTTTGTTAAGGGTCAAGTACAGCGGAGATATAACCATTGAGTTTGAGCTTAGAAGGGTGCTATCTATATCATAATTAGCACGGCCTAGTTCTTTGCCAAAGGGGATATGAGTTATTTTTTTGTGTTTAGTTTTAGTCTACGAATTTGCCACCAATCATTTGTCTGAGTCAATCCCTTCTGTAATATGTTTACATCATCACCCAGTTTGCAGTCATCTGCAAACTTGGTAAGCCACAGACCATCTATTTTCACCTGGACTGCAGAGAAATAGATCCCAAACAGTAGAGGGCCCAGCACTGATCCTTGTGCTACCCTACTGGTAACTGGTTTACTGGTGGAGGTGGACTCCACAACTTTGACAGTGTATGTTCTGTCTGTGAGCCAGCTGGCTAACCATCTAGTGATGTTTCAGTTAACCCCCAGCTGGGAGAGTTTCTTAGTGATCTCTGAGTAGAGGATTATATCGAAAGGCTTGGCTAAATCAAGATAGGTGGTATGTACTGCTTTGCCCTCATCCAAGGCTTTCGTGACATTCTCAACGTAGTCCACTAGGTTTAATAAGCAAGATCTACCCTTGATGAAACCAAACTGGATCAGGTCAAGAGTTTGAAGGTCACCTGTATCTTTGCTGATAAGGCCAATGATGATTATTTCCATGGCCTTGCAGAAAAGGCTGGTTAGGCTTATGGGCTGATAGTTTTTTGAGTTGGTTGATGGACTCACTATGTGCAAGGGGTTTACTCTTGCTGTTCTCCACTCTGCTGGAACAAAGCCAGTGCACAGGCTATTTTTAAAGAGAGATTGACAAATGGTTCCACTGGGTCTTGTTTTAGGTTGTTCAGTATGCAACCCGGGATGTTATCTAGTCCCATAGAGGCCATGTTTTTGGCCTTGGAGAGTGCTTGTATTACCTTTTCTTTAGATATACTCGGTAGTGGACTGGTGTCAAGAATGCTTTGTGGTATGGCTGATGGGGATAGAGGAACAAAGCTATTGCCAAATCTGTCAGCTAGCAGGTTGACAATTTCCTCAGGTTCAGTGTAAGTGGTACCGTCCACTATAAGTTTGGCACACAGCTGGGAATTCCCTTTTAGATTTTGGACATAACTAAAGAATGCCTTATCATTGTCTTAGGTTCATAGGTTCATAGGTAGATACTAGGCTATCTGCCCTAGGGCATTTATAAGCCTAGCCAGAGTGTATTTGGCTTCCGCCTCCCTATTAGATTAGCCTAGTGTGTCTCTGTAAAGTAGGTCACAGAAAGTACCCTTTTAAGATTAGTTTGCTGTGCCTCTGTCTAGCAGGGACACAGAAGAGATCCCAGGGGTGAATTTGTGATTTCCCATCCACGCGTCCAGATTTCGCTTGAAGAGGGTCAGCAAGGGGCTATGTCTAACATGAATTGGGATTCTATTCCAGAGTGAGGGGAGCCTCTGGGAAATGAATCTGTCCCTCCAGCATGTCCTATTTATTTTTGTGCTGAGGTTTAGGTCCCTGGAGCATGTAGCTCTAAGGGACTTGGATTTTTTGAGGTGGAGCATGTCCATTAATTCTGGGTTTGACATGGCTTTGTACGTCAGGCATAGATCGCCTCTGAGTAGGCGGTAAGCAACTGAGTAGAGCTGGAGTTTCTTTAGTCGAGCTGCATAGGACATCTGTTTGTAGCCCATGATCCTCTTGGTGAGGTACTTTTGGGGTCTCTCCAGTTGCTGCAGGTGTCGGGTAAGGTACATCCCAAAGGGGGCATTGTATTCAATTATGGGCCTGATGAGTGACGAATAGAGGGGCACAATGATCTCTCTTGATCTAGATGTGAACCCTTTCATGATAAGGTGGGCTATATAGAAGGTCTTTCTAACCACTTTGGCAACGTGATTATCAAAGGAGAGATTACTATCTACGTTGGTCCCCAAATCTCTAATTACTTCTTCCGTACTTAATGGATTACCACCTATGTGGTAATTTGTGGGCACCTTGTTTTTCCCAAAGGGGATGACTATGCACTTTTTAGCATTTAGCTTGAGGCTGTGGCTCTGGCACCAAGCATCTGTCTCTGTGAGACCCTTTTGGAGGATGCTTGTGTCAGCTGGAGATTCGATTATGGCCCCCAGTTTGCAGTCATCTGTGAACTTTGTCAGCCATAATCCCCCTGTGTTAGCTTGAACCTCAGAGAAGTATATACCGAACAAGAGAGGTCCCAGAACTGAGCCCTGTGGGACACCACTTGTAACTGGTTTGGATTCGGACATGGCACCTGAGATTCTGACCATGTGGGTTCTATCTCTGAGCCAGTTTGCAACCCATCTTGTGATATAGGGGTTGATATTTAAGCTGGTAAGCTTATTTATGATGCCTGAGTGGGGTATTGTGTCAAAGGCTTTTGCGAGGTCCAGGTAGGCTGTGTGGACTACCTTGCCCTCATCTATGGCTTTGGTAACTGTTTCAAAGAAATTAACTAGGTTTAAGAGGCAAGCTCTGCCCTTAACAAAGCCGAATTGGGTAGGGTCCAGTGTCTGGAGACTCCCAACATCTTTGTTTATGAGTTCCATGATAATACGCTCCATAGCTGTACAGACCAGACTAGTCAGGCTTATGGGGCGATAGTTTCCGGGGTTCGTTGTGGCACCACCTTTGTGGAGTGGGACCTCTGTGACTGTGCACCATTATTTGGGTACATATCCTGTAGTAAGGCTAAGTTTGAACAGTGACTTAATGTGAGGGTTCAGTTCTTCTTGGAGCTCATGTAAGACACAGCCTGGGACACCGTCTGGTCCCATAGATGCTGTGTTTTTTGCTTTGGAGAGGGCAGCTTTCACCTGTGCATCTGTGATGTCAGGGAGGTTACATTCAGTTGGGATAGGCATTTGCTCCTTTGGGGGGAAGGGGGAGAAGTTTGCGCTGAATCTGTCTGCCAGGATGTTGGCTATGTCTGTAGGTTCAGTATATTTTGTACCATTATGCAACAATTCAGAGCATATCTGGGAGTTTCCGCCCATGTTCCTGACATAACTAAAGAAGGCCTTGTGATTATCTTTAGGGTCTAGGGCAATTTGTCTTTCGAAACTGGCCTTTGATGATTTTATGAGGGATCAAAGTTTCTTGCTAATACTGATCAGAGATGCCTTCCCTTTTTGGAATTTTGCTCTGTCATGTAGTAGCTTCCTCCTTCTGTTGTATAGCTTATTTATGGCCGGGGTCCACCAGACCGGTCTCCTGTTTTTGGAGGAGTGAGTCTTAGTTTTATTTGGGATAGCACGATCCATGCATTCCTGCAGGTGCTCATAGAATGCATTTGTAAAGGATTCTGCGGATTGGGCTGTATTATCCTCTGGCCCAGGGGCTTTGAAGGATTCCACCTCAGTCTTGAGAAGTGCAAAGTTGGCTTTTGAGAAATTCTTTACAGTGATTTCCTTGGCTGGGGGTGGGGACAGGATATGGATGTCCAGAGAAATTTGTTTATGGTCTGATCTTACCAATGAGGGGTTTACCTCTGGTGTGGAACATAGAGTCCCCATGTTGGTGATGACCAGGTCCAGTATATTGTTCCCTCTTGTGGGAGTGGTGACCAGTTGTTCCATTGTGTTAGAGTTTATAAATTCAAGGAACCATTGGGTGAAGGTGTTTGGGCTTGAGTAGTTTTCCCAGTCAATGTTTGGGTAGTTGTAGTCACCCAGTAACATAGTGTTTGGAGAGACCTTCATATTCTCCAGTGTTCTCAGGAATGCCAAGTGGGGTTCCTGTAATAGGGAGGGTGTTCTGTAGCAGGCTACAAACTGAAAGGCAGTTTTGCCCACTGTTAGTTGCACATGGATGGTTTCCGATGCTCCGTGCAGTGCCACTAACCTGGAGGTGTAGGGATCTTTGATGAATATAGATACTCCCCCGCCTTTTGTGCTTCGGTCCGGGTTTTGGGGCCGAAACGCATGGTATGAGTTATAACCTGGTAGTGCTGAGGTGCTTGCAGGAGCCTTGAACCAGGTTTCTGTTACTGCACAGACATCGATTTTC
>NC_056728.1:324590949-324650949 GCF_019279795.1 Protopterus annectens
TGATTATTGTAGAAACTCTGAGGTAACAGCATCCACTGTGACACACCTAGAAAATGGTGCCAGACTCAGGCACATGTTACAGCTACGTCAGGAAACATGTAAAGCATCAGCTGCCCAGCAGCAAATGAGGCAAGATATTAAGGCTCAGTGCATTGCCACAGAACGTCAGCTAGGAATGGTCAGAGTACTACAAGGTGTATTTGAGGATTTCCAACCCTACATGAAAATGGTAAATAATAGTGAGAATGCCATGATGGCACTAATCTGTGGAATGGTTGCACACCAAGCATCCATACCAGCCTCCAGTCCTACACTAGTGAGGATTTACCAGACTTCAGTAAGAGTCAGTAATGGAAGGGGAAGAGGACAAGATACTTCTGGACTTGTGGGGGCATATCACATTGCACCGCAAGTGTTTCTCAAGAAGACAATGGAAGTAGTAGGTGAAAACAAACACAACAGAATTCATGCAGGCCAACATCATCATCACCATCAACCCCGTTTTTCCCATTTTCTACATGGGTCAGGGTGCCATGTTAATTGTCACCATCTCTCTCGATTCAGTGCCACACTTCTGCCTTCTTCGACCCTCATGCCTGACTGTCCCAGATCTTCTCTCACATTATCCATTCACCTCTTTGCTGGACACCTTCATTTCCTCTTACCTAGTTCCTGTCTGTCCCAAATCTTCTTCACCAGATTGTGTTCTGCTTTTCTGCACATTTGCCCAAACCACTGTAATCTGTTCTCTTTGATCTTTTCTGTAATTGGAGCTACGTTGGGCTCTGCTTTTACATACTCATTTCTTCATCTGTCACATAATGTGCATCTTGCCACCTTTCTCAGGCACTTCATTTCCATCACCTCTAGCTTCCTCATCCACTCTGTCATTACTGTCCAGGTTTCTGTATCATATAGTAGTACTGGTTGCAGCACTGTTTTGCATACCTTACTTTTCAGTTTCTTTGGCATTCTTCTGTCATACAAAACACCTGACACTCTATGCCATTTGGCTGCAGCCCCTCTGAATCTAGCTTTGACCTTTTCCTTCAGACTTCCCTTCTCCTTAAACACTACTCCCAGATTTATGAAGCTACTATATTCCCTTCTATCTCATTTCTTACCCTCTTCTGATTTCCCCAATTTGCTGCCATTGCTACTCTCTTATCTGCACTTAGTTTCATCCATTGTGCCTTCAGTTTTTCATTGCATTTCACTATCCTTTGCTGAAGTTCTTGCTCAGAGTCCACCTGTAATGTCACATCTTCTGTATACAGCAAGCTTGTTGATTTGTCCCTTCTGACCTGTTTGCTAATGTAGTCCATCACCAATATGAACTGCAGTCGGCTCAGAACTGAACCCTGATGTACACCCACTCCCATTGCAAACCCCTCTGTGAGACTGAACACTGCTTGTACTTGAGTTACTGGGTACTTGTACATAGCCTGCATTAATTCTACCAGTGGTTCTGGGACTTTGAACTACTGCAGTACTGCCCAAATCAACTTTCTTGGGACCTTGTCATATGCTTTCTCCAAGTCTAGGAATACCCAGTTGGACTCTTACCTCATCTCTAGCCTCTTCTCAACTATCTGACTCATTGCAAATATCGGGTCAGTTGTGCTGCATCCTGATCTCACTCCAAACTGGTCATCTCCCATCTTGATTTCTACTACTCTGTGTATCTGTTTTTCAATCACCCTCTCTAGAACTTTCATGCAGTGTGACAGGAGTTTAATACCTCTGTACTGCCCACAGTTGTGTTGTAGATGTCCCCTTTGTTCTTGAACACTGGCATGAGCAGGCTTATTCTCCAGTCATCTGGGCTATATCTTTCTCTCCATACTGCTACGAGTACCCTCAGGAGACATTTCTCCCCTGTCTCACCCAACATCTTTATCATATCTGCTGTGATCACATTTAGCCTGCTGCTTTCCCTGACTTAATTTTCCTTGGTGCTATTCTTACTTCTTCTAGTGTGGACGCCTCTTCTTCTCTCATTGTAGGCCATGTCAGTGTTCACCTATATATAGCAGAACGTTTCATTTGAGGTCTTGGACTCACATCACTGTGAGATCAGTGCCTGTAGGATCACCTGCATCCAGTTGGTCACATCATTGAAGGAAGTCATCATCCAGCTCAGTTAACCAACCCTCCCCTGGATCACATGCACAATCACCTGCCCTGTCTTTAGGAAGCATTGTGTATGACACATTTGACCGTAACCTACTGTGATTCAGGCTAGATATTTCAGGTACTTAAAATGTGAAATATAGTATTTCATTAGTATGCCTTTAATACACTGATGTCAATGTTTAACTTCAAAGGCAATGTGTAAAACAAATATATAGATATAGATAGATATAAAACTGCCAAACTGATGGATAGGGTTTGCATGTGCATGTATTTTATTTCATTAATGGCAATGCCAATCATTAGCGGACCGGAGATCCCCTGTGGCGACCCCAACCAGGAAAAGCCGAAACACTTTTAATGCTTACAATTAAAGAAAATAAACTGGAAATAAAGGTGGAGGGCATAACATGCAAATTGCAGTGCTTTACACCATTAAAAGATCATGTTTTATCAAGAGTTTAACAATGATAAAGTTGACAATTGCATATAATGTAAAACAAATAATACACAGTATTAAGAGGATATCACACATGGAAAAAAGATTACATGAATATCCTGCAATTAACACAAGCACTGTTGCCACTTTGCCCTCAGCACTGCACAAATTATGATTGCAATTTCTGAGGGCACAAGCTGATAAGCATGACATAACAAATTAATCTGATGTGCATTACCTTAATAAAATACAGTAAATCATTTCTAACATGTCATAGGTAAAACCGGAGAAACACTGCATGATAAAAAAACATGGGATACACTTTTGATTCCTGTGAAAGGTAAGAAGCCATGGCAAAAACAAGTTTGGAGACTGTAACATATACAATATTGTAAAAATCCACTCAGTCTTCTACTGAAGTAACGTGTTTTAATAAACTGCCATTTCAGCAGATTCAGTATGTGCATACCTACCTGGAGTTCCTAAGCAAAATATATTCTGCAAAACAGTAAAAAAGTGTAAATATTCCTTTCATGATACCATTTGAAATCACTGAACGTGTCAGTGAGCAGACTATTTTTTTATGATCAGTAATATGATTACCTGTACTGTAAAAAAGTCTTTAAATTTAAGACAGAATGTCTGATGAACAGTGACATTAGACCATGCACCGCAGAGCATATCCCACACATATCACTGCATGCACCAATTATACCCTATGCAGTGGTGGTTGTTGACATTAAAGCAAGGGGGGCTGCAGGAAGCAAATAAAGGAGTCAGGATTAATGGAAATTAGACACATCATTGACCATCACCTGTGATCAAATAGAAAATGGTGTCAGTCACTTTCATCCACAGACTACCTGAGTACCCAGTCAATATAGACTCTTTGTGGACTATATGCAACTCAGGTGTTTGACCGTAGTTACTAAAGTCAGCTGTAGATAAAATATAGCACTAGACCAAGGATTCAGTACCCTTTTTCATACCGATCCCTCCTGCACATCTCCAGTGATCCTGTGTTGTTTTCCCTCCATCCTGGACCCACTGATCCAGATAAATCCCTTCTTTCTTGCTTTTTTCACTTGTTGTCTTACTGTTCAGGTTTTTCCTCCATTCCTTTAGCATACCCTAATGTGGCAAGACTTTGTTGCAATACATGTGGAAGAAGTAACTGAATTAAGCTGGACATTTTCTTTTTTTCCAAGGGAAAATAAGCTGTGTCTAAAGCTTAATACTCAAAGCTAACAAAACAGTAGTTCCCAATAAAGTGAGATGACAAATGTTTATGAAGATAAATAAATCATAAATGAAGAAATATCTGCCTGTCTACCCCTTTGAAAGTAGATAGTTACCTTCTGTGTACCTCTCTGATGTTAGATGGGGTGAAAGCATGAGCACAAATGGCCATTGGACAATATTTTACAGCCCAGGATCTGGAGGAAGAAACCAGAACATCTGGATAAAACCCAAAGAGACAGGGTGAACATAAACACTCCCTAAAGAAGGAATCATAGCCAAAATGTCAACCAGAGAACCAAGCTCTGTGGGCTGGCAATGCTACTTACTGCACCACTGTGCCAGTGATTAGTGGATTTCACACACATCCTGCTCAGACCAGAATAGACTTGTGTACAGTTCTGATGATTATGATGAAAAGTTAAAAATTATGGTCAACATGTTACTTTTAGATGCAATGCAGTCTCTTTACCCTTTCCTGCACACATATTTCCATCCTAAACAACCTCAAACCCATCACATATACTAACTTAATTCGCAGTGTACGACTTGGAGTCCTGAAAGTGTGAAAAAAGTAGACACAATAAAGTATTCCAGCTGGCTTCACATAAAGCCAAAGTAATGACTACTTAAATTGATCAAATAACAGCAGGGCCAATCACATGTATTCATCAACACCTCCCCATACTTAGCAATTAAAACCAAATGTATTGAACATATACACCTCACATATGAGATTGTAATACAGTAAAAAATAACAATTAGCCACAATAATTTATTTTAATACACACACACACACACACACACACACACACAC
Organism: Protopterus annectens; assembly: GCF_019279795.1. Classification (NCBI taxonomy): domain Eukaryota; kingdom Metazoa; phylum Chordata; order Ceratodontiformes; family Protopteridae; genus Protopterus; species Protopterus annectens. Next base: position 324,595,578 of record NC_056728.1, read on the forward strand.
ACACACACACACACACACACACACACACACACACACATACATTTACATTCACATGCACACGTGCAATCACACACATCCTCATCAATTACAGCAAATTCTATGACTTTGCAGATGTTTGGCTTCAAATTAAAGAATAACTATTTTAAATATTTAAATAATAACAGCTGCTGTGAAAACCATACACTGTGTGACTAATTGCAAACCCCCTGCACCTGCCCATACATGCATAAATACATACCCACGTACACACTCTGACTGTAAACCTAAGTTTGTGAACAAATTAATGAATAAATACATAAATAATTACCAAACAGAAATGTATCTTTGTGTCTCACTGCTGTTGCAATATATTGTTCAAGCTACTGCAAACACCCCCCCCCCACACACACACACACATATGTACACTCATACTCACTAATAAAAAATTTATTGCTGCCTGCATACTAGATAAATGGCATATGTACAAATAATAAAAGTAAGTAAATAAATAAATAACAATAGCTCCCGCTGTAATTCGTCAAAAAATAATTCATTATTAATATAATTTTCTTTCATTCTCAGGCTGCCTCAGTCTGAGCCAGTCACATGAGGCAGCCTGAGCCCTTAGAAATAGCTCCTCACTGCTTCATACAGCAGCCAAATGAGCCACTTTTTTGTCACGATTCTGCCTTATGCACAAGTCAGAAAGAAATGTATAAGGTGTGATCACCTTACTCTTAGAGCAGAGTAGCTGAGCAGACCAAGCTGCAGTTAGTTTTTGTACTTTTAAATGAACTGCTGAAGGTCTTGGTACTCTGAACATTGCTGTAAAATTCTGATATTGGTAATGGTAGCCTTAATGCTAAAGTTACCAATTTCTAGTAGTATGAAAAAGACAAAGTACGAAAAATACATTTTATATAGAGGGCTGCACCACAGCAGCCAGTACTTTGAGCCTCCCCTAACTCTATGAGGTTTTTCTTATAAAAGAGGAAACATTAGCCTGGATGTCAACGTTCATAGTTGTAGAACAGATGCTGCCTCTTTACCTCTGTAGCTGTGTACCACGCACAAGCCTGCCACATGGGATCCCTTATTATTGCTGCAGGCTAGCTATCATTAGTTGTGTTAGGACCTGTACTGGGAGCTGCATTGATGTCATGGGTTACTACTCTACCAGACCGGTACATGATCAGGTTGTGCAGAATAGAACATGTGGTAAATATCCTGCATGCAGCAGTTGAGTTTTATGAAGGGCGTCCCCAGATTTATCGAAGAATCCAAAGTGAATAATTAGCATGACAAAAACTCTCTTGATGATAATACAAGTCTAGAACAGGGCAGTATTAAATGATGTTCTGTAGCTCCTGTCATATTTCTCACAGGAGCCATAAGCCGTGGCTCGGATGGATATCCTGCATCACCTGAAAAACAGAAGAAAAAAAGAGAAAAGGAAGGGAGGTGACAAAACAAAGGAAGACTGGTTTAGTAGTAAGCAATATATTTTACTAAGAATAACTAATTAGACAATTAAAATTAAATTTCTACTTACCAACACAGTGACCATGAGGCACCCTAACATGCAGTATGAAGTGATAGAGTGAGCTAGTGTGCCAGACATGAGAAATGTGGGCATTGCCAGGGTGCTGTGCCAACATATTGGTGATGCACTCCCATGAATCACACACTACCTGGCAGATGGTGGAATGGTAGCTCTTCCTGTTCTAGTACAGAACTCCCCTTTGGACCTGATTGGACCCTATTAGCAACATGGGTGCAATCAATCAAATCAAGCACTTCAGCAAAATGTAACACTCCATAAAAGGCATGCATAGACTGGTTTTAGTCCTGAGGGGATAGATGGAAATAGAAGTACATTGACATGTGCCAAGAGTATATAGAAGAACTTCTCAAGTATCCTCAAAGCAGAAGCCTGAAAAATACCCAATGTGTCCCCAGTCTTACTCTGGAAGGTCCCTATGGCAAGTATAGTGAGGGCTATATATATATATATATATATATATATATCTTACTATCCACAGGGATACAAAGCATAAACATTCCCACAGTTCCTATCTGTGGACCATTACTAAGACCTTACAATGTTCTTGTTCATTCTAAACCTATGAAGGATTTCCTGAATACCAATATTATAATGATTATTATCTGTCTATATCTTTACTTTCTTGGCTGGCAAGCATGGCTGGGCACAAGCAGTTTTGGCAAGACCAAGACAAGCAGCTCTCACATGGAAATAGCAATGCTAGCAACAAGAATGAGCATCTTCGACAAATGCAAAATAAATGCAAAATGCATGATTCCACCAATTATGACGTAACTGCGGAAGGTGTAGAAATGCATCAAAATATAAATATGAATCACAAGCAACCAGAAGAAGGGATTACTTGCATAGTAAATCTTATGTCATTTATCATTACCATCTCATTATTCCTTCATTTGAATAGATTTATTCGAGGTTTTTATGTGTGAGTGTAAATGGCCTCTGTGAATCACTCCAGAGCTGAACTTGTACAAAAACAGCACCGATTGCTTGAATGCATTAGTGTAATGATTATGAATACCATCATTTGTTTTATAAATCAGCTAATATTTTAAAAGAGGATTATTGGAATGTTTATCATCATTCAGGGTCCATAAAAAGCACATATTTTGTGGATTAACTAAATATTTAATAAAAGTGTAGAGAAACCTTTCATTGTATTGTATATTAATAAGATTTATAAAGGAACATGCAACTGCATACACAATCATACTTGGAATGTTGAATCTTCCTTTATTCATATAGAAATAACCTGCTGACCAGGGTATTCTTGAAGATCCATAACTTCACAGAAATTTAGAAACTACTCATTTAACATATACTGTAATAGAAATAATGCTAGGGGAAGAATTACCATTTTAACTACATTTATTAATCCAAACAGAGAAAAGGTAGTAGCCTTAATAGAATTCATAATACTTTTGATTTTATCATAATATACCCTATATGTATCATCTACCATCCTTGCAAAATCATATGTCTAGTTAATTCCCAAGAAAGTGTAATTATTTACCATGGGAATCTCTTTTGAAGTTGGGTTTAATGTATGCTTTCTATTCCCTTGTAAAACTAATCACTCAGACTTTTGATAACCATGTAATCAAACCAAATTATGAATTTCAAGAAGTTTCTAAGTATTAACCTCAGAATTGTTCATAATTGTAACACTATTATCAGCATAAGCAATACTGGTAAGCGCATTCACATTAATTGATAGCCCATTTATTATTTGATATTTTAGATAGCAAAAAAATAATTGCAAGAGCAAAAAGAGTAGCAGACAAGAGACACGCCCGTCTTACCCCTGTAATTATCTTGAACTTCTTACAATATTTAACTTTAATTTTAATATAAGAAAATGTGTGGTACTGCATTCATTCCCTTACATTGTACGCTCGATATGTACAATCTGCTGCTGAGGGGGACCCTGTGTCCCCCCACTACTACTGGCTAATACCTACTGTCCTGCTGCAGGGGGTCAACAGGTATGCTAGCCATAGCTCTCAGGCAATGAGATGCAAGTGTGGAGTACACAGTGACCTAGCCAGAGTACGTCAGGGGCAGGCAGGGATATCTGGACAATGTTTGAACCATGCCTGTGTGACATTCCCAGACTGAGAGGAGCTGACTGACAGTACATCATGTGATATGCCAGTTGTATCCACCAGTAATTACTTTCACTATTGTGTAATACACAGTAAAATAGCATTTGTACGTGAGCTCACCATTGCTGCGAGGACTGTTACAGCAGACAGAGACAAAAGGGGAGGCTGTAGGTGTTGGACATCTGATTAACAGAAACATGTCATTCCAGGTTATGTTCTACAGACCCCAGTGTTGTAATCCTTATTTCCCATGGCTGCATCCCTCCATCTGTGTCCCATTACATGGGGAATTCTATCACATACCTAGTATGGTGCTGTACTACTTTGTGTGCAGAAATCCAGTGATATATTCCTTGGATATTGCAGTCACAGACCTGCTTACCATAGGCAGCAGCTTGCCTTTTGTAGGTATTGCTCATGAACAGGTGATTGCCTGGGCACCAGTCTGTGACTCACACTTGCTAATAGCATCCAGAATAGCTGGGTTATATTTTCATGAGCCATTGCCCTGGCAACACAGTATTATAATTAAGGCCTTCATGCAGGCCTTGGCCCTTTTCCTGGCCTGTGAAAAGGACATTATCAAGTTGTGAGGATTACAGCATCAGAGAGGGTATGGAGAAATACTGTCCACTGTTTGGATTAATGTGGTATGTTCACAGTTTTGTATGCTATATTTGGTCACTTTTACCAGACTTTCTGATTCTGTGGCAGTTTTTTGTTTAACAATGTGTGTTGGGGTCAGTAAGGAGACAAACAGATGTGAGTTTCATACATCATTTTTATCTGAATGTGCATGCTACTGCAGTTGCCGCTGGTCTGTCAGCTGTGTATATTTGTAGGGGAAGACTATGACATATGCCCCTATCACTTGACCATTCCTCCCACCCCATTATGCATGAGTGTTGTGTGGATGCCCTGTTGTAGGTGTTTGGGAGGTATGGTAGGTTTGTAGCAGGTTGCTGAACACACTGTTGCAAGTGTTGTGGGCTGCAACTGCTGCATTCTGGCCAGGAGTCATACGTGGGACTGTAAACACACTGGGGACAGCAAGCTGCATATGTCAGTAAGGGAGCAGTGTCAGGTCTGTTGTCACAGCATAGCCAGGGCGGGGGTACCTATAACAGTCCAAGTGAGGCATGTACCTCTGGTACATATGCTAAGTAATAGTGCCACCCAGAGAGTGGTAGGTGATGTTAAGGACACCATTCATATTTGTGAAATGTGTCCCACCCTGCAGGCCTTTGACATGCTAATGTGGGTGGCACTGACTGTGGTAGCGACAACCAGTTCTGCTGGACATTGCAGGTCTCGGTTATTTGTATGTTGTATTGGCAAGCATGTACTTGATGTGCAACAGACTGGACTGTAGGCAAGGACTGTGGGTATCCAAATGTCACACATGATATAAATGTAATGGATAGAGCTACTGAGTCACTATTATGGCAAGTGTAGTTGCAAGACATATGTGCGTGCATACAGTGTTATACAGGATTCACATGAACATGTGTGTTCGGATGAGTATGACATGTAACACTGACCTGTCTGTCATGATTTTGTAACCTCACTCTGAACTGACTTGCCAGTACTTCAGCACACAGAATAGGTTTTATGATAACCATGCCATAAGTAGGTGACACAACTGTGGACATTCTGCAACAGTCTGTGCAGTTGTCAGCTCTAACTGATATCATATGCCTCATGTACATCAATCAACATGTATTTGGCTGTGTACTGGTTCAGTGTCTGCATCACAGGCCCAAGTACACTGTCCATTATACATGGACGTAGTGTGTCATTGTCAATCAAGATATGTTTATAGAAACAGCAGTTATTCCTCAGAGCTGAGTGGCCCTAGTTGGCTAATGCACTATGCTGTAATTGACAGGGTCATAGGATCCTGGGTTCAAAACCTGACAGGTGTGATTATTTTTATTGATGTGCATCAGTGGAATTCATTATATGTTTATAGAAACACCATTTATTCTTTAGAGCAGAGTGGCCTAGTGTGCTAATGCACTATGCTGTAGTTAATAGGGTCCTGCAGCCAAAACTTGGGAGGGGAGGATTAATTTTGCTTATGTGCATCAGTGGAATTCATGATATGCTTAAAGAAACACCAGTTATTCTTAAGAGCTGAGTGGCCTAGTGGGCTAATGCACTATGCTGTAGTTGAAATTGTCCTGGGTTCAAGACTTGGCAGGGATGGTTATTTTGCTGATGTGCATAACAGTGTCAGAAGCAGATAAGGTAATTAAAGCAGTTTTAAGTGGGTTTGCGTGATGCAGCACACTGTGCCATGCCACTTAGGTCTGCTTAAACCAATGCTAATGCCAAAACAAGAAAAGAAAAAAGGGGTGACAGGAAATTGATGAAATGGGGGCAAGCAGAGGGAAAAACAATATGAAAGTCAGGTAGGGATGTGCAGTACAGGTGTAGGAAAGGACCATAGCTCTCCATTTCTTGTACAGCAACAGCTGTGCAGGTTGTAGACAATTTGGAATTTGGAGCCTCACATCCCAGAGACAGAGGAGTGTGGGTGACATAACTTTGCTGATTAATTGCTGTAATGATTGATTGCGGGCAGTATAGGTGTGAGCAAAATGTGTATATATATATATATATATATATATATATATATATATATATATATATATATACATCTATATATATATATATATATATATATATATATATATATATATATATCTATAGTTCCCCTTCACAAAGTCAAACGTTCAGAAACTCGAAATGCATATGGCCGAAGCCATATGCTCGAATTTCTGAAGCTCAACTTCATGAAATGGAGCCGAAAAACAGAAAAACGTAACACAACAAAGTGTTTCTGCAGGGGGGCAAGCCCCCCTGCACTCTCCACACCCCCTGCTACTTATTTATTCCAACTCTGAGATCGCACTACAGCACAGAAAGGGAAATCTCCCATTCTGCACTGTATGCCGTTCCCCATTCACAGAGTCGAGCTTCCACAATTTCGAGCATATGGTCTCGACCATATAACTTTCGACATTGTGGACATTCAACTTTGTGAAGGGGAACCATATATATATATATATATATATATATATATATATATATATATATATATGGTGATTTTTTTTGTGCGACAGGTGCCCTTTTTCTTTTAAGGAGAGAGTGGAATGTTGGGGAAGGGACATAGGTATATGTGGGGAGGTTAGTTGGGTAGGAGAGGTAGTATTTGTAAACCAAGATAGACAAGACAGCAGACAGGGGTGGTGTATGACACATGAGGGGGGTAAACACCTTGGATGGGGAGGGTATTGTGGAATTGGAGAACCAAGTGCCCCCAGACAGCAGCAGCGGGACTGAGATCCCCAACCATGGGTAGTTACCACTGCTCTTTTATGTCCCCAAAGGTAGCTATGCTGGGGGATGGGCACTGGGGCCAGCCTGCCCCTCCAAGTGCACCAGTCTGCCCTCAGTCTGGCACAGTCAATCATCCAAATCATGCTGGAAAATCCTGCGTACAATCCCTGGAAGCGGTTGCCAGGTGACCACTGCCTCTCCAAGCCCAGGGGGGATGGGCCCAGTACCCTGAGGTGGTTCCGCCCATGGGTGTTGCAGGGCCAGAGGAGGGAAAGCTCCAGGTTGGGTTCCAGATGTGCTAGGACCCAGTGCCATGGCCAGTTGAGGTGGGGTATGTGAATCCGCAGGAACTGGCCTACCCACTCATGCTATGGTGCTGAGGTTTTGTCAAAGTGCATAGGTTAGTCATGTAAAGAATGTTTAAACATTAATTATAACAGCATGCAAGGATGTTCCAATAAAGCCAGAATGATAATATTGCATAGCATACAGAACACAATAAACAGAATGACAGTCAGTATTGTAACAGCCTGCCAGTAACAGTTACAGCAAAAGGCCCACAACATTGGTACTTCAGCAAGGTATGTTAGTATACAACCATTGTAATATATAACAATAACAAAACACAAAGCCCGACATTAGATTTTGAGACCAACATATGTGAAAATGAAACCATACTCATAGTATATCAATAATAATTTGTGTTGCAGATAAGGGGTGGGGGAGAGAGAGAGACATTCCATTATCAACTGTATATGCTATATTATTTGCAATAGTACTATTCTGTACTGTACAGGTCTGCCCTTACTTTATGTATACAGGTGCCATATAGCTTCTGTAGCACATACATACCTCTCAAGCTATCTGCATGGGACACTATGGGCCAAGCTGTAACACCTACAGGTACAAAACTACAGGGGACTATTACATGTCAGGGGAACATATGACTAGTAAGGTGTACTGTGCACTGATGTTGCGTAAGTGTGCTACTAACATACATCGACTGGATGTTATATCTGTGTCCAAGGTTTTTTGCAACACTGATCACTATCTGTGACAGCGTGACACTTGAGAGACATGTATCCTGCACAGTACAGAGAGTTTACACTTATTCTGCTGTCCTTAGCAGGCATGAGGTTAGACTATCAGCAGACATTCAAAGACGCACCAGGCATACTGCTGTGCAACAATAAACCATTTAATTTGTCTTATTATTCCAGTAGTGTACTTCTTGACATTTTATTTAATGGAGTCTTATTACCTTGCTGAGCAATGCAGTTTACACACAAGTACATCTGGACGCAGAAATGAGTCTACCATTCATACAGCTACTACAGACATTTATTTACCTGTAAGTCTTGTGGGGAGATTATCTGTTAACAATACATAACTGTTTCTATGAATATTCAGTACTACTTGTCTGTTTCTATAAATATATAGTAGTACCTGTCACTGGATTCGAACCCTGGTCTGTGTGTGGAAAAATGAGCAACACACATATTGTGTACACACTGAGCTACTGTGCCACTGCTGTGTGTGTTTATTGACTGATATGTGCATAGAGCTCACCTGGTAACAAAGTCTGACCTGGTAATATAGGTAGAGTGTCACACAAGACTGCAGTGACAGTTGAACATACATGCATGAAATTCATGCATGACAGAGACAGTAGGTGAACTGTGTACTAATACTTGGAATGCAGGTGTACACATTTAACCCCTAGTGGATGTGAATATGTGTAATGTGTGCAGACCATATCGGGGTGCTGTGTTGCCTACCTGACCCATATACAGTTGCAGATGGTATAGTTGCAATCTACAGCTATTACAGTTTCATACTTTCCTGCATCAGCGTAACTACATTCAGGAATGCATATAGCTAAAATGCAAAGGTTAACACAAGACAATCTCAAGAGAAACACACTATAATACCTTAGACATTACTATTCTATGTTCAGATCTTAGTGCAGGACAAATATCATAATGCATTATATCTTGTAGTACAGCTCCGCATCTGCACTTTAGCAAAACAGTTCTTTATCGGCCAACCTTCAGTCACTTCATGGTATTATACCTATGTTTCCTTCACAGCACTTGTAATACTCAATTTTTTGAACAGGAGCCCAGATTACAGACAACATTTTGCACAACACAGCTTTAATGAGGGTGACATGAAATAGTGATTTGCATACATCTAACAGTCTTTATTGCTGAACACTTTAAATAATGCAGGTGTTGAAAAACAGCTGTTATTCCACATTGTATGCAATACTAACATTATTTTCTTAACAATTCTGACTGTAGTTGTACTTTATTTCCTAAAAATTATGAATGCAGTTGATTTATTCCCTTCACATTATGAGTGCAGCTGTACTTTTATTACCAGAACATTATTATTAATACAGTATAGACTTGTTATGCCTTAACATTATTAATTCAGTAGTAACTTCCTTTCCATAACATTGCCAGGTTTCATGATTTCATCTATATCCAGCTGTACCTGGCATTACTCACTTATATCAGTCCAGGTCTATGAAAGTATTCATTGCAGTACATTCTAAACAGAATATACCTATTGGCAGTTACTACTGTACTCTTTCTTAATTATATTGCTATATATTGCAGGATATATCTGTAGCACACTTTTGGCGCAACCTGGCCAGGTGCCCTGCATGCATCTCCAGGTTTCGAGCTCTCTCCTCTGCAGCTGTGGGAAGAGAAACACACCATTATGTGCACCTGTCTATCGATATTTATATTAGAATTTGGTAAATCAATGCTTCCTCTACTTACAAACCTCTGGGGCATTGTCGTCCCAAGCATCTTGGATCCATTGGGCCAAGAGATCCCCTTTCCTATGCTTCGGGTCATCATAATGGTAATGTACCTGCTCACCTGTGCAGAGGATACCAGTTGCACTGGTGAGGTCACATGTCAGCCAGTCCCAGGCCTCCAATTTATATTCTGACCCCTGGTACTGGCCCTGCAGCAGCCTGTTGTCATGGTCTTTCACAAGGAGCCTAGCCATGACCCTGGACTCCAAAATGCCCCATCGCTGCACCAGAAAATGCGCACCCTCTCCAACTCATGCCATAGACTCTGCCAGTATCAAACTCCAACAGATTCTGGCTATATTCCCACCTGTTGCACTTAGAAAAGGCTGTTTTCCCACCCTTTGCCACCATTGGCCATTTTTAAAAGTGTTCAGCTTTGATTAGCACTGTGCAAACCAACTGAGCTCAGCTGAGCCATCCTTAAACTTGCAATGCTTAACAATGCTTAGTGGTGCACAAACCAGCTTAGCTGAGCTGAGGACTGCTTAAATGGGCATTGCTCAGGAGTGCCCAAACCAGCTAAGTGGAGCTGCACATTGCTAAGTACTGCTAAAACGGGTCCTGTTTGAGCACTGCTTGACTTGGCTTTGCAGAGCTTAGCCAAGGGCAAACCAGATTTTTTTTTAAATAAAAACAAATATATTGAAATTAATTCTTCATTAACGATACGTTATTATGTGTATGCATTTTACTTTATATCTCCTAACGTTATGTATTTTAATTACATTATCTTGGAGTATGACTGTAATGTATTGGACACTTGTGTGGTACTGGAGCTTTTCTCCTCAGATTTCCACTGAAAATGGGCTTCTAGACCATCTGGACTAACCTGGTAAACAAATGTCAATATATACATGATTAAAAAATAAATTGTTATAACAATTTGCTATTGGATGTAAAAGCTGAATAGCCTGTGTGTGTATTCGAACCGTGCACCTACTACACACAAGGCTGTGACACCAACCATTGAGCTACCATGGATATAATGCCTCCAACTATACATTTCTATATAGCTCTCAGTTACATTTAAGCACTTCTGAGCACCATGCCATGTCTTGCAAACCCACTCAGCTATGCTTAAACGTGACCTTTTCCATTAAAATTAAAAGTATCTGGTTTCTATTTTTAGATGTGTGGGATGTGTCCATTGCAAACCCCCCCCCCCCAAAAAAAAACAAAATATTTAACTTTTATATTTCAGTGCCATCCGGAACTTTGACACTGCATGGGGTGTGTTACTCATCTCCGGACACGATAACACACCCCTAGCACTGATTTAGTAACTATGTTACACAACCCTCCCTCAGTAGTGCACCTTCATTAGTATGCAAGCCTTGCTGCCAAGGGGAAGCCACAGACATGGTCATCATACACTCCATATAGGCCTTACACTATTCCTACATGGAGTTTATTAAATCCCCACCAATGTTTTTTTCTCACAAAAATTTAAATACCTCTTCACTGCCAGATAAAATGTGCCAGTTATTTCTAATGATGTTTTACATTACAAAACTATCTTAAAACACTCACATGCACAGACACACACATACACACACACACACACACACACACACACACACACACACACACACACACACACACACACACACACACACTCACACACACATATGGGCAAATATGCTGTCTAATGCATGTTTTCTTTTTTTTGTAGCATTTGAGATTTAATTTTAAAGTCTTTCTACAATTGGGTCTCGATACTGTCTCAAGATTGTAAGATTCTCATAGGATCATAGGATCATAGCAATTTACTAGGCTATCGACTGGAAGGTCATTTCAAGCCTAGCTGTTTCATCCCAATGTAATACAATAGACACTCTAATCAATACTCAGGACTGTATTTAGTAATGACTTCCCATGTCCAGGAGAGGTGTGGGTGCTAACCCTTGTATGAATGTATGGTGCCCCATCCACTCACCCAGGTTCCTTTTCAACGGTGTCATAGAGGAGCTCTGCTTCACATTAATTGGCAGCCTATTCCAAAGATGCAGCAGTCACTGGGAGACAAATCTGTCCCTCCAGCATGTCCTATTCAAGTTGCAGGCCATATTTACATATGTGCAGTAAATTTGTTAGGTTTGGGTCAGAGATTGCTCTGTAAGCCAGGCATAAGACTCCCCTAAGAAGTCTATACAGTACTGAGTATAGTGACAGGGACTTTAGTCAGTCTGTGTAAGGCACGTGCTTGAGTCTCTTCATCTTCTTTGTTAGAAATCTCTGAGGTGTCTGCAATTGCTGCATGTGCTGTACATGCCAAAAGGGGTATTATACTCAATTGCGGGCCTGATTAATGACAAGTATAGAGGGGTTATAACTTTTTTTTGCTATAGGGCGATGCCTTTGCTAATCAAGTGTGCTATGTATAAGGTCTTCCTTTCTACAGTAGACACATGGTGGTCAAAGATAAGGTCACAGTTTACTTGTAATCCCCTATCTCTTATCACTTTGTAAGTACATTGGGTGTCGTTGCCAGTTTGATAGTGTGAAGTGACATTGCTTTTAGCAAAGGGAATGATAATGCATTTCTTTGCATTTAGTTTGAGACCATGACTAAGACACCAGTCATTGGTTGATTAAGACCCTCCTGAACTATACTGATATCATTTGGGGATTCAATAATTTCACCCAGTTTGCAGTCATCCACAAACTTGGTCAGCCACAGCCCCTTTAGGTTTGGCCTGAACTTCTGAGAAGTAAATACCAAACAGTAGGGGGCCCAGCACTGACCCTTGTGGCACCCCACTGATGACAGGCTTGCTGGTTGATGTGAAGTCACCCACTTTGATAGTGTGTGACCAGTTTGTGAGTCAGCTGGCAACCCATCTCACAAACAAGGGGTTTACATTCAGTTTGCTAAGTTTATAGGTAATGCCTGAGTATAAGATTGTGTCTAAGGCTTTGGCCAAGTCAAGGTATACTTTGTGCACAGATTTGCCCTCATCAGTGGTCCTGGTTACATTTTCAAAGAAATCCACCAGGTTTCATAGGCAAAATCTGCCCTTACTGAAGCTGAATTTGGTCAGATCCAGGGTTTGCAGGTTGCTTATGAGGTTGCTATTTATATGGTCCATAATGATACATTCCATGACCTTACAGACAAGGCTGGTCATACTTATGGGCCTATAATTCCCTTGGTCTGCTGCTAGGCCACCTTTGTGGAGGGGAACGACTGTTGCTGCTCTCCATTCTGCAAGAACATAGCTGTGGTTTGGCTGTGATTGAATAGGGTACTTAATAGTGATGCTAGTTTATGTTGTAGTTTGTTGAAAAGACAGCTTGGATGCTGCCTGGTCCCATAGAGGTTGGGTTTGGTTTTCTGTCTCAGACAAGGCTTTAATAAGCTGATCTTCAGATATGTAGGGTGGAGGAAGTTGAGTCAAGGTTTGTGATAAGTTTAGAATGGATAAGGGAGTGCAGTTTTTGTCAAATCTGTCGACCAGCAGGTTTGTTATCTCTTTGAGATCAGTGTGTGTGATACTTTTAGTCAATAGTCCAGCACATGCTTAGGTCCTGCCTTTTAGGCTGCATACGTAGATGTAAAAGGCTGTATGGTTATCCTTGGCTGTAATTGCTAAGTTTTTCTCAAAGCTATCCCTAGAGGATTTGACATGCTGTCTTATTTGCCTGTTGAGGCTGAGTAAGATGCTTTTCCATTGTCCAGGCCTTTCCTTAGTTTTCCTAGACAGCAACTTTTTGCATTTGTTATAAGGTTTGTTGATGATGGATGCCCACCAGGGAGGCTCGTTTTTACTTGGGGCTGTGGGTTTGATTCTCTCTAGAACAGCCAAGTCTATACATTTATACAAGTGATTGTACAGGGCTTTAGTGTAAACTTTGGTGTAGTTACTGTGATGATACGAAGTACTGCCAGCCATACCAGGAGAAATAGGGCAGTGGATTTGTAACATTTGTCATCACAGCTAGCTGGAATTTTAAATAATTATATGCCATTTGTATATCAAATTGATGTGTAGAGATGCTTGTGTTGAAAATGTATTTGGGAGGTTTGCTCGTGTTAAAATGCATCAGCAATGCACCCTGCTGGAAGGAAAAAAATGTACATGTATTATTATAACTGAATTAAATGTATACATTATAACAGCATATACTGGAAGGGAAGAAGTTACTCCACCTGACTTTGAAAGAAATATTCTTGAAATTAAATTACATAATGGTTAAGCCATGAAGATGTTATCCACCAGTTTTGAATGGAGCCAGGCACGCAATGTCTGTGCGAGAGAATGATGCCTTAATATTTTATCAGGTGAAAGCGCTTAGTCCGTGAAATCTGTATGTTAATTTATTTTATATTTTAATAGTGTGGATACATTAAAGTGAGTGCTTTTTCTTTACCACAGGCAGTGGTCTTCCTATATTTCCGATATCTGTGCTAGAGATTAGTCTGTAGCTCTTATACAAAGAGTGGAATGTTTTTATTGTTTTATGGCTTCCAGATGCTTTAATAAAACTTAGCTAAAGGTCTAGCGTGTATTGTAACACATTGGTGCTAAACCCTGGTAGCTTCTAGTGATGTGGATAGTGTGGGAAACAGTCAAATGACCAGATACACATGATGTCATTTTGTACAGAAATAATGTTTTAATATTACGGGAGACTGAATTCTCAAGAACATTCTGTATTCTGTCTTGGATCTGACAATAAGGAGCACTCACCTATCGTGCCTTGATCTATTCAATAAGTAGGAACAGTAATTTTTTAGTAAATCAGGAATAAATAGTGAGACTAGCTACATACTGTTTTTCTATAATTGTGTGAAGCTTTCAATCAGTGTTAGTTTTAATATTCCTGTGACTGAAACTTTGGTGTTTACTGAAAATAGTTATTTACCATTTGTTCTTTTATTATTTATTATTAAATATATTTAAACTTTTCATTGTGGTTGGTCCTTTTTAGAAAATATTTAAGCTTTGAGAGTATTTGCATGTATTTATTTAGTGATAACTCTGGCCAGTCCTGAAAACCTTGCTGTTTAGTCAACATTACCATTTGTATTACTATTAATTTCACTCAGTATAATTGGGTACCCTTGTAAGAGCCTTATAGCTGCTGGCAGGGGTTCTGGTGGCAGTGATAACTACCTTATAGACTGGGCAGAAGGGGGCACAGCAGGTGAATCTGTGCCAGCCCTTCCCAGGTGTGTGTGTGTGTGTGTGTGTGTGTGTGTGTCTGTGTGTGTAAATCAAATCTCAAAGACTGTGTGTGTCAGCTGCTTGGAGCAGGGACACAAAGCAATGGTTTCACAGAGAGAAAGTTGGAGGACTTAGCTTGGAACCCCAGCTCTAAGCTGTGCCAGTGGGGAGTCTGGACAGATATAGAGAGGAACCAGTCCCTGAACTGAGCTTGTTCCCTGGGTGCTCTTAAGGGAAATTGTGCTTGATTTAGAGAGGTCTGCACCTGGAACTACTGAGTGTATCCATTTGTATTCCAAGTAAACGTCTCTCTCCAGTGTCAGTGGTCTGGATTTAGGCTCCTTAATTACTGGCCCAGAGAGGAGATATCACAGTTATCACCTCCAGCTGGGGGTGTGGCCTGGAATGCATTTATATCTTCCCCTAGGAGGGTATAGTTTGCCTTCATGAAATCTTTTAATCTGACTTCATCTTTTGTTGGTTCTGGTGTTAGTGAAAGTTTGAAGGTGACTAATTTATGGTCCAATTTAATTCCACTATTTATCTTTGTAGTTTTCCTTCTCATCGCATGTTGTCCTTACTCTTTTGCTCCTTGGCTACCTGCTTGTCCAGGTAACCCTTCCAGCCAGACCTCCTCTTTATAATTTATAATTTATAATTATTGGTGCCTCTTTTGATGAAATCAACTGGCTTCTTTCCTACCATGTTTTTTTTCTTTTTATTATCTTTGGGCATTACTGTTAAACAAGGATTGCAATTGTACAGGCCTGGTGTATGGTGCAAACCATTTGCCAAAGCACTGCATGATTCATAAAGGAACTGGTCTGCAATAGACTAACCACCTACATAGCTACATACTTGCAGGAGTCCTTGTAAGCAACTGGTATGTAAACCGAGATTTGTATCATAGAAATTTGGGAATCATATACTAAAATATGGATATTGGAGAGGGATTTATGGAGATAGAGTTTCAGATGACCAGAGCATAAATAAGCAGCTTGGCACCTGAAGTCAAAGGAATGGTGAAGTGCTATTCAGCATAACATAGCATGATCAACACCATCACCATTACCTGGGATGAATCTCCAAAGAACAAATACATTTTAAAAAGAAAAGCTAAGGCACATCACAGTGTGCATAAGAGCACACTACCACAACCATACCTGAATCAATTAACACACTGTGACATGACTCAGCTCCCACTAATGGGAGCAGTCAGTTGACTTGACCCTCCATTATCATATAGGCTTATGAGTTGTCCTTCAAGGTCATGGAGAGTTAGTTAAATATTCTCTTATGTCTGTCTTGCCCATGACCACTGAGGACTGTATACACTGGTACCCTGGCTGCACAGTGTGCTTCGTATGCACACTGAAGCTGAATTCTGCCACTGCAGAGTAAGTAAATGTTTGTTTTTTTTTTTTCAGGGGTATTTCTGACATAACAGAAAGATAGCTAAGATGATTACTTTGGAATACTTTGCCCCATGACATATAGCAATGTATGTTGAAATGTTCTTAGTCTCATTGGTACATGCTAAGCTAATGACCCCTAGGCCCTTTATAAGCATAGCCATAAAACCCAATGCAATTGTGTCCTTATGTATCATGGAAATTTATTAGGAGGCAGTATGTTAGTTTGGAAGTTTCTAGAGATTATATGGTGGGGTGGTATGTTTGTTTGGGTATTACTGCCTCCTCTGTCAATCAGAAATATGGGAGCCTGACCTGGGTTCTAATTTCCCATCCATTGGTTAAGATTATGCTCAAATATGGTTAGGGATGGACTCTGTTTCATATGGATGGGGAGTCTATTCCAGGTTATGGGGATCCTCTGAGACACATATCTGTCTTGCCAACATGTCTTATTTATTGCACAAGGAAAATTTCAATCATTGGATCTAGTGGTTTAAATGCCATTTGTTTTGTAGATGTGTACAAGGTCCCATCAGAACTGAATCCGAGGATGCCTTGTATACCAGGCATAGATTGCCTATCAATAGCCTGCAGGAGACCAAGTATAGAGATAGGGCTTTAAGGTGATCTGTATAGGACAATGTGTTTTCCTGGTAAGGAGCCTTTCTGAATGCTCCAGCTATTGCCCTTGTCTGTTCAGATACATGCTGAAGGTGGCATTATACTCAATGAGGTGCCTGCTAACAGCTGAATAAAGTGGCACTATGACTTCCTTGGACCTGGATTCCATGCCCTTACTTAAAATGTGGGAGACATAGAATGATTTTCTTCCTAAATTGGCCACATTTTGGTCAAAGGCCAGATTACTGTCTACATACATTCCCAGATTGCTGACTACTGTGTCAGTTCTTAGGGGTGTCTTATGAATGGAGTAATTAGCCTGGGTGTCAGTTTTCCACAACAGGCACCATAATGCATTTCTTGGCAATAAGTTTCAGTCCATGACTTTAGCACCAGTCATTTGCCTGTGTTAGACCCTCTTGTAAGATGTTTGTGTCATGGAGGGATTCTATGATAGCACCCAATTTGCAGTCATCTGTGAATTTTGTCAACCAAAGGCTCTTGACATTTACCTAAACCTCCAAGAAGTAGATGCCAAGTAAGAGTAGTCTCAGCATGGAGCCCTGAGGTACCCTGCTAGTGACTGATCTGTTAGTGGAAGTGGTTTTACCAATCCTGACTTCCTGAGTTCCATCTGTGAGCCAGCTGGCAATCCAGTGAGTTATGTAAAGGATTTTTCCCAGTTCTGTGAGTTTGTCAACTATACTGGAGTGGGGTCTTGTATCTAAAGCCTTAGTCTGATCCAGTTTGGTGGTATGCACCCTTTTTCCCAATCCATTGCCTTGGTGACCTTTTCAAAGAAGTCCACTAGATTTAGTAAGCATGACCTTCCCGTGACAAAGCCAAACTGGGTTGGGTCCAGTTTCTGAAGGTTACCAATGTTTTTATTTATCATTTCTATGATAATTCACTCCATGGCTTTGCATATTAGACAAGTCAGACTAATTGGTCTGTAGTTTCCAGGGTTGGTTGTTGATCCACCCCTGTGAAGTGAAATCACCACTGCCATCTTCCCTTCTCATGGTACAAAGCCTGTTTTGAGGATATAGTTGAAGATTGACTGAAGTGGTCCTGATAAGTCATGTTTCATGTTATTTAGAAGGCATCCCGAGATATTGTCAGGCTCACTGAGGTTGTGTTTCTGGCCTTAGTGAACACTGCCAGGACCTGCTCCCTTTTAATAGTTAGTGGGTTATGTTAGTAGGTATTTTATGAGGGAAGGAGAGGGTGAAGTTTAAGCTGAATTTTTCAGCCAGCAAATTCACTCTGTCACTCTGCTCACTGAAGGTGGGACCACTAACCACCAGTCTGGCACACTGATGTATGCTGCCTTTCAAGCTTTAGATATAGCTGTAGAAGGCCTTGTGGTTGTCTTTAGCCTGTGAGTCTATCTTGTTCTCATAATTGTTGGACTTAATTAGTCCTCTTAGTTTCCTTTTTAGTTTAAATAGAGAACTGCTATTATTTTGGAAGTTACTCTTCCTGATTTTATGCATGAGTTTTTTCCTTTTGTTATCTACCCTATTAAGGTTAAAATTCCACCACTGTGGTTTGTTTTGGGCTTACTTCTAGTAGGTACATCAGCCTCTGTACAGCCATTTACATGGTTGCACAGAGTCTCTGTGAAGAATTCTGCATTGGTCGCCATGAACTTGGGGTTGGGAGGGGCATTGAATGTTGATGAACTGCCACTTAATAGGATGCAGTTTGCTTTGGAATAGTTTCTAATTGTTACAGGGTTTGCTGGAGTTACCAAGTTATTTTTATATCCAAAAAGACAGCTTTGTGATAACGCCTCACCACTGAGGATGTGACATGGTGGTGGTGGGGGTGGGGGGGTGGATTGCAGTATTCTCCCATATTAGTGAGTACCAGCACCAATATGTTTTTTGAACCTATGGTGGGTATGTACACTATCTGCTCAAGGGTATTTGTAGTAATAAAGTCCAGGAGCCATTGTGCCTGTGAGTATGAGGCAGTGTATGTTTCCAGTCTATAAAGGAGAAGTTAATGTCTTCCATGAATAGGTTATTTGATTTAATAGTCAGTGTCTTTAGTAAGCCTAGGTATGAGATATGGGATTCTGTGCTTATTAGGAAATGGTATGGGACTTTTTCTGTGGTGATTTGCATGTGGATAAATTCTACGACATTGTCCTGTTTAACTAACCTATAGTCATTCTTGTTGCTAATACACATTGGGACTCTTCACCTTTTGTCTCTGTCTATGCAGCTAATGGTCTGAATGTGTGGAAGGCACTAAAGGTTTGTACTGCTGGATTATTTTCAGTGGATTTAAACCACATATTGGTAATGGCACAGATGTCTATGTTCTGCAAAGTGAGGAGGGCTTGTAGGGTGTGGAGTTTCTTACTGCTTAATATAGACTATTAGGTGAGCCATGACCATGGATGGATATTATGTGACTTGTCAAATAAGAGTTATGCACCTTCAGTGTGTCGTTCACTCCATGGTATGTCCACAGGCACTAAGCATATCATTAGCATATTAATTCCTATGAATCATCTTAATATCCAGGGCACATACTTCACATTCTGCACATATACCATTTAGGAGACTGCATACAATGATTTTGAATAGAAGTGCATAATTGATCCATTAAACCATTTTTAATTAGTCATTTCATAGGCTCATAGATAAGTACTAGACTGACTGCCCTTGCAGGCCATTTTAAGCATAGCCAATTTTCTTTTCATCAAAATCAAACCTTGTACTTTGTATTTGTGAGGTAAACCTATCAATACCAAAAGATTGCCAAATTCCGGTAATAACGCCACACAGGTAAAAAACACACTCTCCAAAGCTAAGAATACAGCATCCATGGGACCAGATGACATCCCAGGCTGTGTACTACATGAACTACAAAATGAACTGGCACCTCACCTAAGTGTCATGTTTAATCATAGCCTCACCTCAGGCTTCGTGCCCACTGAGTGGTGCACAGCTACAGTTATCCCACTCCACAAGGTGGGATCCACCTTGGATCGTGAGAACTACTGCCCCATCAGTCTGATGAGCCTAATCTGCAAGGCAATGGAATGTATTATCATGGAACTTATAAACAAAGACATTGGCAAACTTCAAACACTAGACCCTATTCAGTTTGGGTTCGTGAAGGGCCGATCTTGTCTCCTGAACATGATTGACTTCTTCGAATCAGTCTCCAGAGCCATGGACATGGGTAAGGTGGTCCACACAGCCTATCTGGACCTCACCAAGGCCTTCAAAACTATCCCCAACACTGGAATCATAGATAAACTTACTAAGCTGGGCATTAATCCCTACATCACTTGATGGGTTGCCAACTGGCTTACTGACAGAACCCACACTGTAAAAGTAGCTGACTCCAAATCCATCTCCAGACAAGTGACACGTGCAATACCTCAGGGTCCAGTCCTGGGACCGCTCTTGTTTGGCATCTACTTCTCTGAATTACAGGCCAACACTAAACTACTCTGGCTAACAAAGTTTGCAGATGACTGCAAACTGGGAGCCATTATTGAATCCCCAAATGATGTGGATATTCTACAAAAGGGCCTTACAGAAACAAATGCTTGGTGTCAAAGCCATGGGCTCAAGCTCACTGCCAAGAAATGTATAGTTATCCCCTTTGGGGAAAAAACATGTACCCGTAAATTACCACATAGGTGGCAGTACACTAAACACTGAAAGTGTGATAAGAGACTTAGTGACATAAGTGGACAGTGGTCTCACCTTCGATAACCACATCGCCACAACAGTCAGGAAATCCTTCTGTTTGGCACACATCATCACTAAGGGCTTTTCATCCAGGAAAAAGGAGGTCATTGTGCCACTGTACTCATCCCTCATTAGACCCATTATAGAATACAATGCCCCGTTTGGTATGTACTTCTCAAGACATCTGTAACAACTGGAAAGGCTGCAGAAATAACTCACTAAAAGAATCACAGGCCTAAAGAAGATGCCCTATGCTGACCGTCTAAAAAAACTCCACCTATACTCTGTCGCATATCGTCTACTCAGAGACGATCTCTGCTTGACATACAAGGCCATGTCAAACCCAGAGCTGTTGGACATGCTACACTTAAAGAAATCCCAATTCCTCAGAGACACACACTCCAGGGATCTAAACCTTGTCATCACAATGAACAAAACATGCTGGAGGGATAGGTTCCTGACATACAGACTCTCCAGACTCTGGAATAGACTGGCCATACATGTCAAGCAGAGAGCCTCTTTGGCCCTCTTCAAAAGGAACCTTGACGACTGGATGGGAGATAGGAAATTCACCCCGCAGATCATGTCAGTCACCCTGCTAGACAGGGGTCCAGGGAAGAAATTGCCAGGGAATTGTTATGGCTAGGCTTGTATAGACATAGCCTAGTACCAACCTATGAACCTATGAAGCACCTTAACCTTTATGCCAAACCCCAACCCCTCATTCAGCTCCTTTGTGCTTATGCTTTTGTTTTTTCCACCCTCTTGCCTCAACAGTAGGTGCATCAAATGCACTCCCAATAGTCCCCTACTTCTTTTTACTCTTTTTCCCACTGCTTTTACTCTGAAAGTAATGTATAGCAACTCCCCGCAGAAAGTGCTTTTATTCATTAATTTCGTTATGTAGTAATGCTAAAACACACTAGGTATGAATGCCTCTTGCAGTGTCTGATTACGTTACTTGCTTGAAGTCACACATTAAGCAAATAGAGAATGAGTTAATGAAAAGTAGAAATACAGGATGATGCCTATTAGCACTTTATAACCGTAATCCTCTGTGCTAAACTACCACACAGTTCCAACTTCCTCTGTCGTATTCATGTTGCCCAGGAGTATACCCAGAAATTTGTTGTTCCAAGGATTTTAATATGTCTTCTTGGCCTCATCTCACTTTATTACCTTTCTTTCTCTAGATATTTGCTCCTAGTATCTTAAATATCTTAGATCCTTTGGCAATTTTCTCCAGTAAACCCCAGTCCCATTTTGCCTATTTTCTGTATTCCAATTGCAGTCATCCCAATTGGCAAAACCTCCTTTCTCTATGCCTGAGTTGCCTCAGATCTTAGAATAATGCCTGAAAATTTATGAATATAATATTTGGTGTGTTTATTGTTATTCTCCTTAAGGATTTGCATCCAAAACCCTACTCTTTCCTTATTTCTAGAATGGCCCATTCATTTCATCATCAGCATCATCCCTTTAGACTTTGATTTATAACCTTCTGTATGTGTTAGCCATTGACCATCACGTGTCTAGAGTAGTGAGGAAATAATTCCATGTTGTGCAAATATAAACAGCCAACTAGTAACCAAAAGGAAAAATCCACGAATACACAGTTGCGTTCCGGCACTATAAAGGCTGCCCCTTCTGTTCCACTTCCTTTTTACTGCACCTCGATACTAAATGCCAGCATAAACCACGACCAGGCAGAAAATATTAAACACTTTAATTCAAAACAACAAAATAGACGTACCAAAAACAGAAACAGAACTTAGATTTAGCGCTTTCATCTATAAACAGCGGTATGGCATCTAGGTCCACTGTATTTGTCATTCGTACTACTTATCATTGTGTACAATGCCCCCTTTAGCATGTACCTAACCAGGCATATCCAACAACTGCAACATCCACAGAGGTGCCTCACTAAAAGAATGCAGAGCATAAGTAACATGTCCTGTGCAGACCACTTCAAGGCCCTATCCCTGTATTCTGTCTCCTACAGGCTGTTGAGAGGACATCTATGCCTGGACAACAAGGCATTGTCACCCCACTCTGATGGACCTCCTGCATATTTGCAAAACAAGCAGCACCAGAATTGCCCATTCTAAAGACTTAAACCTTGCCTGTGATATAACTAGGACATGCTGGAGAGATAGGTATGTATTCCAGAGACTACTTTGTCTCTGGAACAGGGTCCCCATCCATGTGAAGTAAAGTTCTTCCCTAATCTAATTCAAGTGTAAATTGGACAGTTGGATGGGGAACAGGAAATTCATCCCTGGTTTGATACCAATATTTCTAATGGACACAGGCAGCCTATAAATGGTTCATCTCTCAGGCCCTAGTTTTTAAATATTTCATCTCCCAAGGCACTGCTTACACTTATCAAGGGTACCAGAACTTGTCAGAGATTTGGGATGCTGGCTAGACTTAAAATGACCCTTGTGGTCCTTAGCCTAATAAACACTTATGAACCTATTATGTATATGACCCTTAACTGCATATCTCTTAAATACCCATACAAATGAGGTCATCCCAAACCACCTTGTTCTATAGGCAGGATTAACTTATCCCACTTGACATTCATCTGCTTCTCCTCCCAAATGAATTCCTTCAACCCTTTCTTAATTATTCTACATAATATCTCAATAGGTTGATAAACCTATGCCTGACCTGAATATAAAGCTAAAGGGATTAAAAACCTTTTCACTACTTGTATGTTATTATCCCTTTCCATAAAAAAGAGCTTCCAGTTCTCAATTTTTGTATTATCTTTTATTTAGTCTTTTCCCACATATCTTTAGCTGTTTTTGATCCACACAACTAAGTACTTCATTTTATTATGTCCCATAAATATCTGTATTGCTGAACCAATTAATGTTTAGATACTTTATTGCTATAGACTTTGTTTTATCTTTATTAATTTTACATTCCAAAAAGACTTGGAACTGACTCAAACTGTTGCACAAAACAGAATGGTCCTTTGCTATATTTATCATGTACAAAATAGTATCATCCACAAATAAAGATAACTTTTCTTGATTACCATACTAATTATATCCTTATATTTCAAGGTCCCTTATTTTCTTTGCCAGTGGCTCTAAATAAAAAACAAATAACAAAGGGAAAAGAAGACGCACCTGGTTAGTTCATCTGTTCAAACTCAGCTTATCAGGGATGAACTTTCCACCTTAATTTGTGCCTCTGATCCATCTTATATCTTCCTAATTAACCTCATATTTTTATCAGGGAATGCAAATGCTTCCATTGCCCTACTCATAAAATCTCAACTTATTCTAACGAATGTTTTCTCTGCATCAAGACTGATGAGAAATGGCAGTATTTTCTTATATTCTGCTTCTGTCGGGATCATCGTTACTCTCTTAGTGTTGTTGACTATTTACCTCCCCTGCACACACCGTTTTTGTAGTTCTTGACCTTGTACTGTGAAAGTGAGGTATTTCACCCTTTCCCTTGCTACAGCTGTTTGTAACTCACACATCTTATTCCCCAAAATTCTTCATTTGCTAACATAAGATTTCATCCCTCCCTCCTCATTGTGTTCCACCTTCTCATATTCCCCATCTTATCTCCCTACCCTTTCCTCTTCCTAGACCTGACCAACACATCTCACCTTGCTTCACAGTTTCTCCATTGACTCACTCATTTCTCTTGGAATAAGAGCCTTACGGCATATTCATTCCCCTTGGGTGCGATGCAAATGCTGAGAGAGGTGTCATTTTCAGCACTGTGTTTGGGAGTTCCTATTAAATCCTATCTACGTGAATGCCTAGTTACCATTTCTGTGGATGGGAATACAATGGAAACATGCAGGACTGTTACTTACCTTTGAGAGTGATGTAAGCTGACAGAAACTGCCCCCAAGCCAATTGACCTCAAACAGACCAAGTGTTCCTAGGCCTGTGCTCCATACCTCAACTGTCCAGATTTTTGCAGAATATCCACATTTTTGCCTCATATTTTTGTGGATTTCTGGCAAATCCAACAATACTGAAGTCATTAAATAAAGACAGGTACTTGTGTTTTAGATTTCATATGCTTCAGAAGATTCTTGTTAATGCAAATCCTGTAATAATATCAACTTTCTAAGTTTATTAGAGCAATATTTAAAATATGTCCCTATATTTGGGCCTTTGTCCCACCATTATTTTTAGCTCAGTCCAGATTTCTTGTACTAAGAAGTTGGAGGTATGCTATGTCCCCCTCTATTGCATTTGGAGATAGATGAACAGGTTCATTCCCTTCCTTTCTCTCCCACCTCACAGTCAGCACCTCCAGCAATGGAACCATTTATCATTCCCAGTGAGGCTGACTACCACTGGGACCATTTGCCATTCCTAGTTAGTCTGTGTGACAGTCAGGGCCATGTTGTTGTATGCCAACAGCTGATTCTTCCCCCATTTCAAACTTTCTGTGTTATTGTTCCATCCTTCTGTTCATCACACTTTTCTTCCTTTCACATTTCTTTAATGTTGAATTGTTTCATTTTGCATTTGCAGACCAGCCGTGAGCACTGTCACACCCTCTTGGCTAATTAATTAATTGGCAGTCTTTCAATAGAGCCCTTTTCTATACATTCATCCCCCTGCATTCCACTAGCCCTATACTGTGTTATTCTATACACCCCCCTCCTGCCCCATTAGTGGTTGCCATCTGTTATTCTTAGTCATCTAAATATGCTTTCTGCTGGCATTGGTAGAATCATGGAAATGACCAGCATAAAAGTCAATTCGCAGCAGACTGTCTTTACCTCCATGACATCATAACTACTACTTCTTCATTTGCTATCTAGTTTAAGGGGCCACTAGTTCACATGTAGAACCCAAAATGCAATCTGTTTTTTTTTTCTACTACCACAGTCATAACCTGCACCTTCATAATCAGATTGAATCATCAAACCACCTGGATGTCTACAACTCCCTACCACTCTGCTCTTTCAATCCTCCTAATCCCCTTGATAACTGAAACTCATATTTCTAGGATTTCTAGCTCTTCATTGTTGCTTGTTCCTGTTGCTTTTAGGTTGCCACTTACATTCGGCTTCTTTTGTGATTCTATCTCCAGTTTCACTTCTTGTTCCTACTACCTGCCACACCACAGCTAGTTGCCCTCATTGCTCCTCCTGTCATATGATTTCTTCATTTCCTGTCATATGATTTCTTCATTTCCTGCTCCCTGCTGCTTTTCATGCTCTTGACAGTCATGCTCTACACCATCATGTGTCTGTAACTTTTCTAGAATCTTACTCTTCCCTGATGACTCTGTATCTTGATTTGTATACATAGTGGCTTTCTTTCCCTTTTTCTTATTTGGTCTTATCTCCAACATCCCCTATGTTCACCATCCTGGCTTCTATTTCTTGTCTGCAATCAGACTGTACAGGACCTCAGGTCCTGCACAGACCATTCAAATATGCTTGTCCATTACCGTATCTGCCCACATGTCCTGCATCCTCCCTAATAGACCTCAACAAGTCCACCATTTTGTTTTTAGTACACCTGACCCATTTCTCTCATCCTTCATTTTAATCTCCAGTACACAACTGAGTTCTCTCTAGTACTTTGTCTTCTTTATTTAGTTTGATCTCTGTTAGCTTGTGCTAATGCTTGTTGTGACATGTATTTTGTGCTCAGATTACTGCTTTGAGATGGAGATGTTCTGTGTTTTTACATGTCATGTTATGTCATGCTGGCCCATCCTAATAACTGCCAGACAATATTTTACTATGCTTATGCTAACCTCTGTACGTTCCCTGGCTCTGGTGTACCTCATTGACAGTGTTTAGTCTTTAACCTTCACCAGGATTAATCCATATCCTTCCTAGGCTCATTCCTCTTCTCTGCTGGGATGTTAACTGCTTTCAAATGTGCTGTGCTCAACCATGTGGATGAGGAGGAGTCAGGCAGGCAAGACAGAGACTAGTTCTAGTCTCCCTGATTTTCCCATTCAGGACACTTGTCATTTGTCATACAAATCAAGATCTTAGGACCCTCATCATGTGATATGCATATTGAGCCAAGTAAAGTATTTGCAGAGTATCAGTGACAGCTTATCACATTCATATCGGCAAACACAAATTAAACAAAAAATGCAAACCATGTTGGTGGACTCTCCAATGATTTTTTCCTGAGACAGCAACATGCAATTATGGTTCCTCACCTCACTGGCATGTAGTCATCTACTTCTACAGTTACTTTTTTTTAGTTTTCTTCTCAGTCAGTGTTACCCAGTTCTATTAAGAATAGAACATGCTGTCATGCCTGATACCATTTAATCTTTTACTGTCCTACAGCCTGCTACTGTTTATATGCAGTGTCTAAAAGTCAAATATTCTATGCTCACAACTGCACTGAGCTGTGCTTAATTTGATCTGTATGAATTCAGACCAATGTGCAATTGTGTACTTTTAAATATAAATACTTCTGCATAGTGATCAGTGCAATATAAATACAAGGACATGTGATTATTAAAACTAGGCAGGGGATAAAGACTGTATCACATCTGTACATTTATATGTAATGCACATCAAAACCTGTACAAAACAAATGCATTGTATATTTTGTCTTATCAGTTTTTCTACTTAGAAGGTAGCTCATCATGATGCTAATACAGGTGTGTACAAAAATAATTAAATGTTATGTATGTGAAGGGCTTCAGAACTGGTTCTACATCATGCAGAGTTTACAGATAATTGTCATGACCCACTCTATGCCACCAGTGTTTTACAGATATGGTACAGTGCAATGACTTTTCTTCATATTGTATTCTTTTATAATGCCTCCTTTTTCATTTTCCCATCTTACCTTCAATCGTTATTAACTTTTCCTTCCATTTTACCTACCCCTTACACCAAATTGTATATATTGTATACTTTAAATATTTTCTGTGTACAATACATTTTGAAACTTGTATTTATCTTACAGTTTAAACATTTTGTAAAATAATTTTGGGCATGATATATACGTGTTTACTACTTCCACAGTAGACGTATGACAAAACCCTTAAAACTGGATAATAATAATAGTAATAATAATAATAATAATAATAATAATAATAATAATAATAATAATAATAATCATAATAATAATAAACTTTTCACACTTTGTAACACCGGCAGCCTTCTGTATTTTGCCCTCATCTACGTGTTACCTATTTCTTTACATATCTTCAAAAACATCCATGCATAGAGCAATCATACATTTATCAAGTATGTACTATACTTTATACATTTTACACAGTTCTGATTATTTCTGACGCATTTAGGAAAATTACACCACAAAATAATGTTTGCTGCTTTGCTAAAACTGTTAAGCACTGAGGTATATTATGTCTGAAATCGTTGGGTATAATGAAAGTTGTTTGGCAAAAATACCCTAAATTGACATTTTTGGGGTATGGATGATTGCTGTTTCAGAAAAGCTAAAATCCCTCCAATTGCTTGCTTTATCAAAATGGCAGTTATTCTGATTTGACTCCTTGCTATCTAAACTATAGACAGTTTTAAGAATATGAATGAAGTGTAGACTGTGTGTATCAGTTCGGTCACCTAGATCAACATACCCCTTTCTTTACTTTCCTGCAATACTATCTGATATAATTATAGAAGAGGCAAAGAACTGTAGAAAATGTGTTTGTGGAATGTGGACTAGCTGGAATTACATCTTAAATTAATGCCATTTCATGTTAAAATCATTTTAAAGTTTAACATGGTAAGAAGATGTTGTGCTTATATTTTCAAAGAGGTACACTGGAGGCATATAGAATCAATTTTGTCATAGACACATGGAATAATTTTTGGTATAGACATGTGTAATTGCTTTTGGTGCAGTTCTGCACAGCTTGTGTTGGTATGGACACAGACATGTGGAATCCGTTTTGGTATAGACATGTGGAACTGGTATTAGAATAGATGTGGAATCAATTTAGGTAAAGGTTACTTTCTTTGGTCAGCACCTATAATAACATCAAACAAAACACTTCAATTAGACTGAGAGAAGCATAAACTGTAACTTGCAATGTAATGATCCCCAGATGTTAATAACAGTTGAAAAATTCAATTTTATAAGATATTTCTTCTTTTTCCTAGGTAAACTGGTGACATGTTATACTCTATAACAAATAAAAAAGATGTATGAAGACATGGGACTGAATATATGGGTGAACATGATAGCCATGGATCCCTACTCAGACATAATTGAAATAATATTTTTTTACTGAAAATTGTCATACATATAATGGAAAAAATACATTCTTTCAGATGAACAGAAATGTGAATATTTTGTGATAAAATATGACATGTAAACCAGGAATAGCAGTAAGCTATAGAAAAAAACATCATAATGCACAAATGAAAAGAACATAGCATTTCAAAAACATTTCTCAGATCTTCAACATGTAGTGCCATGTAATAATTTTCCATGTAAACTTATGAGTATTTGGTCTCATGGGTGTCTGCATCAATGTTTGCTTTATATTCATTTGTTAAACAGGATTTGGATATAAAGCTAACATGATCCTCCTACTCTCTTGAAATCCAAGTTGAACCTCTTCTCCCAATGCCCCAGATGAAGTATTCTCAGTGGAATGTTACTTCCTTACCAGAAACTTCTCTGCATTCCTCACAGATGGTGAGACATCTTATGCTGGCACTCAGGCTGGCCCAAAAATATGACATAAATTAGGTCCTGCAGTTCCACACCACAATATGTACTCCTCCTCTTTCTATCTTAAAGTATAGGTGAGACGGAGTTAAATATCAACTCTATGCAAGTCCCATTGCTTTGTGCCAAATCATTAGATGTCTTTTCAAATTAAGCTTTCTTCTCATACCTCAGCTCATTCCACTGCAGAAAGCTTCACCCCTTCCTCATTATCCCAGCACTTTTAAAGGAAGTGAAGGCCAGCTTAGCTCTATTTCTTTGACACATCACTATAGATTATACCCCCCTCCATTTCCTAGCACTTCACTTATTCCACATGTTTCTACCATCAATAAGTATCTTACCTTGGGTCTATATGCACCTCTGTGCATTTTTAAGCTTTAGGAGAGTATATGACCATTATTTCTGATTCTGCTATGCTCCCAATCATACATCTCAACCTCTTAACACAGGAAATCTGGACAAAACCAGAAATAATGGGGGGAGGCAAAGTTCCAAAAATAGGAACAATTTTTAAATACTGCTCTTATAAACTTGGAAAGTTGCTAAACAGCATGTTTTTAATTAGTATGCATTTGCTGAAAAGGAATGAAGTCTATTTCTCAAATGTGTGTCATTATTTAGTGACTTCAATTCTCAATGATTTACTAGAAAACCAGAAAGTTTATGAGGAACACATCAAAAACATAAGGCAAAAATTTGGACAATATGTGAAATCCATTTTATCTACTGCATCTCAGGCTATACTGCAGAACTGTATTCATTTATGCCAATGTTTTATATCTTCATCTACCTCTCCTAAAAATTCTACTTGCTTGGACCTCTCCTCCAAAATCTATAGCCATTAAGCTATGTTAAATGAAATAGTACAGGCAGAAAAATTACACAAATCTCACTCATCCATATTAATGAGAGCATAAACTTTACCTTTAATTAATCTAACATCTGGAGAACCATGTATTTAACCCTCTACATCCTTTGGAATATTCTATATTCCTGGTTCATGAAAATCCATGGATATGTGTTGATTCATATGAAATGCAACGTAAGCAATCATTATTTTAACTGCATTAACTCAGTCTACCAAAAAAAAAAAAAATATATATATATATATATATATATATATATATATATATATATATATATATACACACACATACACACATACATATATCCCTCTTTAGTTTAGCAATGACTGAATTTGGATCGTAGACCTTCCAAAGTCCTCATTAGTTTATCCTAGCTGTAAGCTTCAATCTCAAATAATAGATATTTAGGGAGTTCTACTTCTTGTGTTCCCTCCACCACTAAGCAGAAGACAAACCATTACTATTTTATCCAGATTGCAGGCAAGTAAAGACTTTTTCTCAAAATCCTTTACTATAGTCAAGATTTCTGGAAGCATCGAGTCCAAGTTTTTCACATCAAGGATACAGTTATCAGGTAAAAGCTGAAAGATGGGTTTTTCCATACTTGCAAGTTCTAAACTTCCAACACATTTTCAGCTAATTTTTCAATGGCCAAGATGAAAATACCAGGAGAAAATTATCATGCTTGTTTCATGCTTTTCTGAATGAGGGCATCATTTGTTACTGCACTAGTTATGAGTAAATAAAGGATAGACAGTAATGCAATGCTTGTAACCAGGCCATAAAGGCCTATCTGAAACCTTTCTGAGGATGAAAAATATTACTGATTACTCCTCAGAGTCAGATGCCTGTTTGATATAAGTAATGTCAACTCTAGCATTTGTATTTTCCCTGGATTGCTTATTCATGGGGATAGCTAGCTATCACCAGTCATTAACAATTGTCTCCTCTTGAGAAATCCACATTAGCCAGGATGTATAATTTTGGGGAGAAGACTGCATAGCCAGCCTATAAATTTTATGAATGCATTATACAGGGATATTGGTTGGTAGTTCTCTGCTTCAGAAATATTTCCTTTACCTTAGGAAGTGCATTTATCTTAGCCTTGGACAACGAGGAGGTAATACACCTATATATAATTGTTTATCTTTGTGTCTGCTAAATATCAAGCGTCCTATCAATCAGACACAACATTGTCATAGAAGAGCTGTCATCTTTGTAGCTATGAAGGTGTTTTGTACTCTTTCTGTCATCCCTGGTGGTTTTGTTAGCACTTATGTCACCATAAGGGCTGCCTATGCCCCACTATCCACACATGCCTGCTGCTTTACATGTGTTAAAAAAAGGTTACCATCACTGGCTTATGTGGCCATGTCCACAGTTTCCTGTCACCAGCTTTCTGGGTCATGATGGGTAACTGCCCTCCAGCCATGGCCCTGTCATTAGAACAGCAGAAAGAGGTAGTCAGAAAACACATACCCTCTCAGGATGGGTACACTCATCCTTCCTACCTGCACTGTCAAGTACTCAAGCTGAAAATCAAACTCACATTATCTAGGTTGTATTTAGGGCTTTATCCCTCTATACCTCCAGTGTAGGCTATATGCCAACATTTCTATTGTTGTTATAAGCATTTAGTAAAGTTAGAGTCAGAAATAGCTGCCTGTGCTTTAAAATTATACAGAGAAGCTCTCTATTCTGTTTTCCCTGCTTTAATAATTTTAAATACTCCGTGCACTTCTTCCAGACTTTTATCAATATCTAATTTGGGTCTTCATTGCTGAGACATGGGAAAACAAAGATGTACCATAATAATTTGTATCATGATGTTTGAAACAAGCGCACTAATCACCCACAAGTCGGAGGTGTGTTGATATGTAGAATTCAGCAATAATCAAGACACATACAACAACTATTTTACTAATAAATATTAAAAAATAATGTAAAGATATAAATAAATAAAATTATACAGGATTTTCAGTGTCATTGACATAACAGACTCTCAATGTCATATGGTATATTTTAGAGGACACTGTCTGCTTATCTTATTCTTAAATGAAGATTGCCTGTTAGTTCAAATAATTGCATTATCAAGTATACACATCAGAAAATAAATGATTAACCCTAATGTGATTTTGGATTAACAAGTCTAACCTTTAACCTGTCTGTAATAGGAATCAATCTTTCTCTCACTTGACTTTCATTAGCCTTTTCTTCCACTAAATTTGCTGAAGTGAGATACTTGAAAGTCAGTATTATTATATTAACTTATATTGAGTTTATGAGGACAATACTCATGTATAAACATTTAAGATTTAAAAACTGCTATTACTCTTTTATTGTTTTATATATATATATATATATATATATATATATATATAAGGGTGACAGAGTGGCTTGGCTGGAGTGCCTTCTGTGCAGAGTCTGCTTGTTTTCTATAGGCTTCCTCCCACATTCCAAAGACAAGCAGTAGGTGGATTGGACACTCTTTATTGGCCATAGGTGTGAGTGTGTGGGGTGAAAGAACTAACATGGCAGTGCTAGCCACCTGGTGGTGTAAACCTTGGCTCTAAATGATTGTCACTGATGAAGTGACACCATGACCCCCTGTACAAAAATGGGAAAACGGAGTATATATATATATATATATATATATATATATATATATATATATATATATTTATGGATATATATATATATATATATATATATATATATATATATATATATATATATATATATATATATATATACACACATAGCTATATCTATCTGTCATCTCTCCATGGTTGTGCCTAAACGATGTAAATACGCATATGCCAACATTGCTAATACTGATACAAATTAATTAAAAAAAAGTTGACAGTGAACTGTGCATGCTCCAAGAAAATGCAAATAAAAAGGTATGCGTTTTTATAGTAGGTAAGCCATTCTGAACCCTTTAACCCACTGTAAAATATATATTTCAGCTGTGAGATCCAACAATACCAGAGAAAGGGCATATCCCTCATCCTCGATAATGCAGTGATCTTGCATGAATGTCACTTGACTGTTCTGTTGATCAAAGTATAGCAACAATACATCTGCCAATTATAAAGACGGGTAACATATTTAAGTGCTTTCATATGTATATGTTTATGCATATGTATACGAATATGTGTATGTATATGTAAATGTATAAATATATATACATACACACACACGCACACATATATATATATATATATATATATATATATATATATATGTATATACACATATATGTAAATACATAGGTATATGTATACGTATATGTAAATGTATGCGTATATGTGTATGTATACATATATGTAATTGTATATGTATATACATTCATAGGTTCATAGGAGGTTACTAGGCTAGTGGCCTTAGAGCCTTTACAAGCCAAGCCATGGTAATCCCAAGTATTCCCATTTGCTCTTTTTTGGGTAGTTCGCAGAATGGATTTATGTACAGAGTAGGTCTGTGATCAACACTGGTTATCCCTGTCCAAGAGGGATAAAGGTGCCACCCCAGAGGCAAATTTGCAGTCTCCCATCCAATTATCTAGGCTGTGTTTGAATAGAGTCAGTGAGAAGCTCTGTTTTATGTGAACAGGGATTCTATTCCAGAAAAGCGACAGTCAATAAGAGAAATATCTGTCTGTCCAGCATGATCTGTTAATGTCACAAGGTAGGCTGAGATCTATAGAAAGAGTGACTCTTGAGCCATTTGTTTAGTGGATGTGGAGCATTTCCATTAGGGCAGGGCTGGAGATTGTCCGATAGGCTAGGCACAAGTCATCTCTAAGCAGCCTATATGATACAGAGTAAAGTGAAAGGGCTTTCAGTTTGTCCACGTAGCTCATGGTTTGGAGTCCCTGTATTTTCCTAGTGAGAAACCCCTGAGGTCTCTCCAGCTGCTGCAGGTGTCTGGTGAGATACACGCAAAAGGGTTGAGTACAGTGTAGTTATAACATCCCCTGACCTGGATGCTATGCACTTGCTTATGAGACACGCCACATAGAAGGCTCTCAATATCACTGTGGAAACTTGGTGGTCAAAGTTCAGATTGCTATCAGCCTGTGTTCCCATGTCTCGCACCACTGGGTTGGAACTCGGGGGGGGGGGGGGTACTGTCAATATTGTAATTTGTAGGGAATTCCATTTTGCCAAAGGGAATAATAATGCTTTTTTG
The DNA here is from genome assembly GCF_019279795.1 of Protopterus annectens. NCBI lineage: Eukaryota > Metazoa > Chordata > Ceratodontiformes > Protopteridae > Protopterus > Protopterus annectens. Next base: position 324,630,068 of record NC_056728.1, read on the forward strand.
CATTTAGTTTTAGACCATGGCTTTGGCACAAGTCGTTTGTTTGTGTTAGCCCTTCTTGTAATATTTTGACATCACTGAGGGACTCATTAATTGTTCCCAGTTTGCAATCATCAGAGAATTTAGTGAGCCAAAGGCCATCTACTTTGGCCTGGACTTCTGAAAATAGATGCCAAACAATAAGAGGTCCAGCAAAGACCCCTGTGGTACTCCACTGGTGATGGGAATACTGGTGGAGGTGGAGTCATCAGTTTTGACAGAGTGTGTACTGTTGCAACCAGTTGGCTACCCATCTAGTAACATAAGGGTTAATCCTTATCTTGGTGAGTTTTTTGATGATGCCAGATTGGGGAATTGTTTTGAAAGCCTTGGCAAGTTCGAGATAGTCTGCGTGCACTGTTTTACCTTCATCCATGACTTCAGTGACATTCTCAAAGAAGTCTACCAGGTTTAATAAGCATGATCTACTCTTAATGAAGCCAAACTGGGTTGCGACCAATGTTTGGAGGTCACCTATGCCCTTGTTGATAAGATCCAAGATAATTCTTTCCATGGTCTTACAGATGAGGCTGGTTAGACTTATGGGTCTGTAGTTCCCAAGGTCAGTTGATGCCGCCCTTTGTGCAAGGGATTACTGTTGTTGTTCCCCATTCTGCATGCACATAGCCAGTAATCAAGCTATAATTAAAGAGAAAGCCAAGTGGGTCTGCTAGTTCTTCTTTTAGCTTGTTTAGTAAACAACCTGGGATATTATCTGGTCCCATTGAGGCTGTGTTTTTGGTCTTGGTGAGCGCAGAGATGACCTGTTCTCTAGAGATACTTGGCAGAGGACTGGTGTCAGGTATGCTTTGGGATATGGTAGGTGGAGATGCAGGGTTTAAATTTGTGCTGAGTCTGTTAGCTAGCAGGTTGGCGATATCTTCTGGTGTAGTATGAGTGATCATATCTACAACCAGTTTGGCACATACATAGCTGGGCATTCCCTTTTAGACTTTGGATGTAGTTAAAGAATGCCTTATGATTATTTTTGGCTAGGGATGCGATTTTAGTTTCATGATTTGCTTTAGAAGACTTTACAAGATTTTTGATTTTTTTGTTTAGCCTTAGGAGGGAACGCTTCCTTTGCAGAGTGTTATTCCTCTTGCTTTTGGACAACAGCTTCTTCCTCTTGTTATATAATCTATTTATGCTTGAAGTCCACCACAGTGACATGTTTTTATGGGAAGACCTGGTTTTGATCTGGTCAGGTACAGCAGAGTTTACACAGTCACATAAGTGTTTGTACAAGGCATTTGCGTACACTTCTGCATAGTGATCATTGGTGTCTGTGATTGTGGGTGGTATGAAGCTTTTTATACCATATACCATTAGTGCACTGTAGTTAGCTTTGGTAAAATTTTTTACAATTTTTTTTCCTGTGAGGGTGTCAGTTTCAGGAGTTCCTTCAAGCGAGACTGAATTTGTGGTCTGACCTAACCAGGGAGGGCATCATGCATGGGGAAGTACAGCAACCCCCCCCCCATGTTGGTGAGTACTATGTCCAGAACATTAGCTCCCCTAATGGGGGTGTAGTCTATCTGTTGCAGAGCATTTGTATTAACAAAGTCCAGGAACCTCTGGGCAAGAGTGCTTTTGCTCATGTATGTCTCTCAGTCTATGGAAGGATAGTTGAAATCTCCCATGACTGAGGTATTGGGTTGTATGGCAAGGGATTCCAGTAAATCGAGGTAGAGGTGTGCTTATCCTGGTTCATGGTGGGGGATCTCTAGCTAGCAATGATGTGGGATGGTACTTTCCCAACTAATTGGACATGGAGTAGTTAGAGAAAGTCATGCTGTTTGACCAGTCTCAAAGTGTATTTGAATTTAATGAAGACAGATACACCTCCACCTTTGGTTCCCTCATGCTTATTTTGAGGTCTGAACATGTGGAAGGCATTGTAGCCTTGCACATCTGCAGTGCTCTCAGAAGCATTGAACCATGTCTCAGTAACTGCAAAGATGTCAACATCCTCCAAGGTGAGGAGTGCTTCCAGGGAGTGCAGTTTCATGTTTAAACTCATAGTACTAAGCAGTACACCCCTGAGTTTGTCTTAATTAGATTTTGTTATGTTGGAAAATGTGTTGTACTGATATTACCTAAAAAGGCATTATGGGGAGGCAAGGGCCGTTGCAAGAATCTGAAAGCTTAGGGGAGACAGATGTAGACCATCTCTAACAAAGCAGCGATGTCTGTCTATCATACCCTTCCAGGCTGATTGATACTGGATCCCCCTGGACTGACACCAGAAGATGAGCCAATTGTTGAAGTCAACCATTTTTTGTTTATATTGTGGCATCATCTTGGGTGAAGGTAGTGTACTGCTTAGAACTAGGAACATAACTGTCTGGAACACATAATCAGAGAGTTCCATCATGTCTCTCTTCATATAGTCCAGAGAGGAAATGTCTCAAGTCATTCACTCCAAAATGGACTATGGCAGAGTCATAATGGTACTTATTGAGTGACTTGAATGCATGTGTGATTTGTCAGATCTTGTGTGAGATGTGAGGTTTGTGTGAGAGGTGAAGCATGCATGCTGACAACCTGTTTGATATTAAGTTTGTTTTTATGTAAGAGAATTGACTCCAGTTCCGTAGTGTAGTTTCATCTCTCACATCGGGTGTTAGTTTGCTTTAGGAGTAAATGGTTGTCAGTATATATGAATCGATTGCTACATTGTCTCAACATGCCCATATTAATCAAGCTGGCATGAGAAATGTTGGGAAATTGCCTATCCATTGTGGTAGTATTTTTCTAAATGTGGTATTTGGCAAGGAAGTAGGCTAGCTGGACTTAGTCACATACAGCAAAAATGAAGCTGCAATTCAATTAAATACAGTTAAAAAAGTGCAGTGCTGGCCTAAAATATACTTATTTTTTATTTTTTTTTTTTATGTGGACACCTTGAATTTCAGTGCAGATGCACTCGAGCCCTCTGGCTCAAGTTGCCAAATGTTGAGCAGCTCCAATAAACTGTGCGCAAACCCGGACAAACACAAGGCTTATATGGAGGCAGATTTAAACAGTTTTAACACAACTACCAATGGGTGCAAGGAGGCCCCCTTAATGTAAGATGGCTGGTTTAAGAGCACTGTGATACCAAACAGTCTAGATTCAGCAGGTATGAATCTAGCTTATACTATATAAGACAATGAAACAGAATTTCAAAGTGCAAAGTAAACAGCAGTCACAAACAGCAAAAATGAAGCAGTAATTCAATTAACTAGAGTTAAAGTGTAGTGCTGGCTTAAAATATACTTATTTTTCAGCATTTTTAGTGCATGACTTATATGTATATGTATACGTATATGTAAATACACATGTATATGTATACGTATTTGTGAATGTATATATATATATATATATATATATATATATATATATATATATATGTAAATGTATATGTATGTATGTATATGTATAGAAAAACGTATATGTATACATATATGTAAACGTATATGTATGCATATACATATATGTAAATGTGCATGTATATATATATATATATATATATATATATATATATATATATATATATACACATGTATAAATGTATATGTATACGTAAGCACTGGACGTATGTATTTCATATTCACTTATAAGCAAGAAAAAAATTTAAACATATGGAATTTCATATTTTGTATATGCTTCATCACCACATCTATGTAAAACAGCTAATGTGCCCTGCATAGTTTGTGCAAGTTGCTGTGATGGAAATCCACATGTGAGATATTAGCTGCTGAGCCATAGACCTACCCTCCTATATGTTACCGCATCCTCCCTTAAGCAAGTAATGCATTCCTGTCCTGTTTTTTTTTTTTTTGTGCTCATTTATGAAAGTAAAATACACGATCACTGTCTCAATAACTAGGTGTGTTGTGCACACATGCATATTAAGAGGCTCATCTCATTGTCTAGAATTCAGCCAGTTTTATTTTCCTTTGCATTGATAGGCAGTCACAGCAATATAAGCTCCATTTATAAATGTATTTTAACCATTTGTGTCATTTCCATGCTACCAATCAAGAGAAACAAAGCTACAAGAGATCAGGGATGCAAACAGATAGACAGCAACAGCAGCAGCACTGACAACACCCTTTATCGAAAGAAAAGAATCCCTAACGACTAATAATACCTCCCTAGGTCATCCGATTATCGTCCTCAGTGATGCCATTCACATCTTACATGTATTTGGACGTTTTAATTAAACCCTGCTCTCCTCCTTGAGGTGATCTAGCTAACTTTTGGATAACTTCTGGTGCCTTTAAAATTTACCTCGGTCTTCATAGTCAGCAGACACTACATCATTGCAGGTCTTGCTGTTGCTACTGTAATGATCAGGAATATAGATACCACTTTACCTTTAATGCAAGTTTTTTTCTTCCAGATAACTACGTTTCTAGTGTCTGCAGAATGAAAGCTGTCCCTTCTACTTGCCTCAGTCTTGCTCGTGCACTTGTGTAAACACTGCTTATTGACTGTTGCTACTGTGATCTTTCTTTTCTCCATATGACTATAGTTTTAGCTTCTGTTTTATTCTGTCCTTCAGGGTATGCAGTCTGAGCTGGTGAGGTCTCAGACACTAAGAACACATACTTCAAGTCCCCCACTTGCCTGGGACTTGGAAAGCACCCATCATCCAGCTTATAAAGAAGTCTGCCTGTGTTACAGAAAGTAATATGTCTGCATCAGCTGTTGGATCAAAGACCAGTCTTTGTTCCCTTTATCATGTCACCAGTGTGGCTAGGTTTTACAACCATACTTGTTGACATGTTTCCTATTGTTTTAATTGAAATTCACTATACTTTGCAGTTCTTTGGAATAGTTCCATGAGAACTTCAGCCTGTATTGTCTGCATTGAACACCTTGATGATAAATTATTTTATTAATGATCTTTCAACTGGAAGGAATATGAAATTATAAGCATGTTGTGAGGTTTTCGAAGAATAAAAATAAACAGTGTGGTCACCATGTAGAGAAGCATACAAAAATATTTTAATAAAACTCAGTAAAGCAAAATATAAAAACAGATAAGCACTTTTGGTTAAAACCTTCTTCAGATCTAAATAATGCAATGAGATCATCCATTTAAAGAACTAAGAGCCAACTGAGTTCTACATCGCAGCTGATGCCCCTTTAGGACAGGCTTCAGGGGGACGTAACCATTCAGACCAGGCAATTTATCTGCTTGAAAGTCTGAAATCCATCGCAGTTCAGCAGTGTCTGTATAATTAATAATGTCACCATCTCTTAAGTTAGGTACAATTATTTTTAGAACAATAAAAGTAAAACTATATGATATAAATTAAATAACAGGTTTCACCAAAGCATTATTGCTGTTTGTGAGTTGAATGTCCCTGATATGCTGAATAATCCTTTCTTTGAATCACCTATTGGTTTTCCTGATGTAAAAACAAGTACATTTGCTGCAAGTAGCAATATAAATCAAGTACTTGGTAGTGCAGTCTGCATATAACTTTGGAACATATTTAATATAGAATTCAAGATGTATAAAGATATTATCTTTGTTGATGTACCCACAAGCCTTACATAATCTACAATGATAAGTACCGATCCTCTGACTGAGAACATGTTTGGTATGAGGATGTGGATGGCAAAGTCTTTGCTTCAAATTTTTACTGTTCTTGAACAAAAAATATGGTTGTTTCCCAACAATCTCCTTAATTTGTCCATCCAAAGTTAATAGTTTAGTTATTTCTAATAACCTCACAAATGTTATTCATGCCACTGGTATATGTTAATATAACTCTGGTTCTATTAGCTGTATCCACTGTAGTGAGACATTTGTTAGTACAATTTTTATAATGTCCAGAAAAATAAGACACACCTTTAGTCGATCTTAATTCAGCTTTTGTCATCATCAAACTATTCACTTCATTAGTGGTATAAACAAAAATTGTTGAGGAAGATCATCAGAAGCTCTTAGAAAATCTTCATCTGATGTATACAGTCTTGAGTTCCTAACCAACTGTCCTTTCATTATATTATGATAAATGTACCCAGAATACATGCTGGCTCTATGCAAAAGCTTGTTCTTCCAGCATGTTTTCGCTACATTTTGGTAACAAACTTAGTATCTTTATTTACAGAAATATGTACGTCCAAAAAATAAATTTGTTCATATGAAACTTGTGAAGTGAATCTAAGGAAGCTGGTCATCTCTTCCAGATAAGTTACAAAACACATAAGTTGCTCTTACATGCCTCTCCACAGCAAAAATATGTCATCGACAAATCTTTTATAAAAGGCAACATGTTGATGAAAATCATGAACCAGAGAAAGTACAAAGTGTTCCTCCCAGTTAGCCAATACAAGCCTGGAATAACTGTTGGCACAGAGGGTGCCCATTGCTACCCCCAATTTTTGCCTAAAAAGATCTCTTCATTGTAGACAAAAATTTTATTCTCTCAAATTACTTCTAGTAGCATACAGATAGTTTGAATAACACCTGCTTTAAAGGCACTTTTTTCATGCAAATAAGATCTGACATTTTCTATGCCATAAGCATTAGGTATAACCATAAACAGATTTTTTACATCTAATGTGGAGAGCAAATACTGAGAGCTGTCAGAATCAAGATTCATAAAGTCAAAGTATCTAAAAATTGCTGTGCGTCTTTCAATACTCCAGAGGCATTTTTCAAAACCATTTTTTAATTTCTCTTCAACATATAAAGATGCGGTTTGAGTGACCCAGCCATTTCTTGTTACAATCCATCTAATAGGCGGGTCACATGGATTTTTATGTACTTTAGGTAAACCCTTGATAATAGGAATCTTCTGATGTGGTACATGTAAAAAAATCATACACATTTTTGTTAATTATTCTACACATTAAAACATCATAAAAAAAGTATCATTAACATTTATATATCATCTTATTAACCCTTGCTTTATTAATTAACTCACAGGTGTGATCTTCTTGGAATAAATTTTTCATTCTAGAGTCATAGGCTTTCAAAATCTATCAGAACAGCACTGCCTCCTTTGTCTGCCGGACTGATAATCTTCTGTTCATTGCATTAAAGCTCTTTCAGAGCGTGCTGTTCCTTTTGGGTTAAATTATAAAAATGCTTTTGTGAGGAACTTTTAACTTGTAAGTGAATTCAACTTCACAAACTTTTTAAAAAGTTTCCATTGTAGAATTCAGTTGTGATAAAAAAGTGCTAGATTTACCATGTTCTATTTGCTGACCTTGAATACTGAAACCTATAAAATGTACTTGTAACTTTTACCCTGATGGTTTACTGAGTCCTGTGACCTATATATGGTTTATTAAGATAAACTTTACCATTTGGCTCACTATTAGGACTTTTGGCAACAATCCTGTTCTGATGTTCAGCTTGTTTATTGATACTTGTGTAATAATATAATATAATAACGTACCCGTGTTTTATTGCACTGAAGAAGGCTTGATAGCCAAAACCGGTTTGCTTTATTTTTAGCTTTATGTCTTCCAACCAATAAATAATTTTTTGCCTGTCACTGTTTGCTGGCTCTACAAGTTTCTTGAATTCTTTTTAAATATACTTTAAATTAAAACTTGAAATTGCAGTGTATAAAAATCTAAACCGTGATAAAAGAGTTCTCTGAAGTTTGAAAAAGTCAAGGAAGACAACTTTGAGAAGATGGTGCATTTATTTAAAAGGCTTTTCCTGATTGTGAGAGAAGTGGAAAAGCTAACACTGCAAGGCCCTCAGACAATAAGAATAGCTTGGCTCAGTGGAAGAGAAGCTGCTGTCACTGAATGCAAAAATCCAAAAACAAAATGATTTTCTACTGATAATAGAAAACTGAGTGCAGTGGAAAAGGTGTTAAAGGAGCAATAAAGGATACTGGATGATTTAGAAAATAAATTAGGAAGATCCAATATGTGTGACTAGCAGAAAACCTCAGACATTCTGAGTTATGATATAATTGATTTGGTTAGTATTTTAACCTTTACATGCTGCATCTCATACAGATATGTAACTGAGAGAATGAGGGAATGCATAGCTTGGGGAAACAATCTAATCTGGTCATAGTCCAAGACTGCTACTGAAAGCTATGGTTTTAACAATAGCAGACAAGTGTCTACTAGGCAGTAGCAGGAAATGTGAGAAAGTACCATATGACTATATACAACTACTAAGAGGAGTTATATATGGTAAGGTGAGGGAGGAATTGTTGTTTGCAAATAATATTTGCATTGCTTGGGCATCACTTCTGTTATTAACTTACCCTGCAGCATCCAGTGTCTGAAATAAAACTGAAAGAATCTACCTAAAAGGTAAAGAATCTACAGAGAAATTTGTATAATTTCAGGTCAAGGCAACAGGCTACAACATCTAATACACTAAAAGACAATCTTTCCAGAAAAAAAATGAACTAGAGGCAGGAATGAGTAAATAATACCACAATGATCATACTCCATTCAGTGACTGCAATAGACCAAATGGCAAGGCAGCTTAGGTTCAGAGATTAGTACTAGGCTAACTGCCCTTGTCAGCCATTTTAAGCCTAGCAAATTACCCCATGTGAGAGTCAAACCCTGCGTGTTGTGTTTGCAAGGTAAACACCTTAACCATTATGCCACCTCCCTCCTTCATTATGTGCTTCCAACTATATTTCCCCAGCTAAAGTACCTGAGTTTTCTGATCATATCATTAGGGAACATGAGGTTATCCAAAAGCTCTAGCTACCTGTAGCTGTGAGTTCTTAAAAATAATCAAAAAGTAACCCTAATCAGTGATACCCTAGGTCATCATAACAGGAGATGAAACCAAAAAAAGCCTCAGGGGCAGCAACAGTACTTCACTAGATAAGGACAGTCTCTGCAGTAAATGCTAACCAGAGATCTTCTCAGGTGCTAAAGACATCATGGATGAAAACTGCTCATTATCTCTGGAGGTGAAGAAAATGTAACAAAAAGAGTAGAACTAAACAGTATGAGGAGGATAGACCTATCAAAGAACACGTTGTTGTTCCTTCAGCTTTTCCCGGTTAGGGGTCGCCACAGCGGAAGTCTGGTCCACTAACGATTGGCAGTAGATTTTCACGGTGCTGAGGTGCCAGCTCGATGCCCAACCTTCAACAAAGGCACACCCATTTACGCATGTCTTTCAAACACCACTCGACCACAGGGAGGACATGCAGACTCCATACAGAAGGTGCTCCAGCCAAGAATCGAATGGGAGGACCTCTTGCTGTGACTTGTAACAATGCTACCGCTGCACCACCATGGCTGTTATCAAAGAATATGTGAAAACTTGAAAATGTTGTTGTGTCTTTCAGCTTTTCCCAGTTAGGGGTCGCCACAGTGGAACTCCAGTCTGCTAATGATTGGCAGTTGATTTTTACGAGTTGCCAGCCCTAAAACACAACCTTCAATGAAGATACGCCCATTCACGCATGTCTCCACACAGAAGACGCTCTTGCTGAGGGTCAAACCAGTCAGCGTCTTATTGGGAGGTGACAACGCTACCGCAGCACCACCACCGCAGAGTGAAAACTTGAAAATAAAAAAAAAAAATTCAGATGGGTTCATAGTATTGCTGTTCATAGGTTAGTACTAGGCTAACTGCCCTTGTGAGCCATTTTAAGCCTAGCCAATTATCCCTTGTGAGACTCAACCCCTGCACCTTATGTTTGTAAGGCAAACACCTTAACCATTACGCCACCCTCCCAACCCAATAATATGATAATGGTAATATGGTAATGATGATCTTTGACAAGTGCATGGATTTTATCCTTTCTTTAGTGACCTGTGCTGTGCAACGAGGGATGTTCCTCACAGAAGATAATTTCTAATTACATTGTATAGTTTAATACATTTGTATCCTTGATAATATGATTTCTGATGTGTTACAATGCCTGTTAAGCTCTGCTAAGCTTTCCTAAATGCAAACAAAGTGATGTCATACACTGCATCATCACAAAGAAGGATAGGTAATGCTGAATAACTTTTAGAAATGATCGGAACAATGTTTTGCTTGCTACTTCAAGTCTTTGATCTAAGTAAGACTTTAGAGTGCATATACTTTATGCTCTAAGACAGGAGTAAAAGAAATACTGGCAGGCAATAGCAGGGAGAGTCAGACACTTTTCAACTACCTGATGTGCAAATACATCAAAAGTCTGAACCAACAGAAGCAGATTTGAGATGGATCAAAGTCTTCAATTTCAATATACTTCTAAAAGACACAGCATCATTCAACCCTGGGGGAATCAATGCATTTAATTTTAATTGTCAAATTAATTCTTTCTCATCCAATTTCAAAGCAATTGGCCCCCCTCTAATATTATCCATTATCTTTTCAATAACTAAAAATTTAAATTCATGCATAGGGTAACAACTAATATGTCTAGCCAGAGGATTATTCAAATTTAACTTTTCAATTGCATGCATGTGTTCATAAATCCTGTTTTTTAATGGTCTCTCCATTCTGCCTACATAGAAGGCTGGACAATAGCTACATAACCCCAAATAAATTGTAATGTGATGTCACAATTTGTAAATTTATTTAAGTTATGTATTTTTGTAGGCTGAACTGTCTGAAGAAGTTTGCTCAATCAGTAAACGAAAGCGCTAACATTACAGTTGGATTCGGTGTGGCTTTGTTCCTTTTTAACAAAGTTTTTAGTGTTTGTTTTTTGTTTTGGTTTTACAGTGTACTACACACTTTTATGCTCAGGATGAGGGAAGCAGTGTGCCACATAATAGCACGTAACTACTTTGCATGGCATAGTATACCTTCTCAAGCTGCATTTCACCATTGTCCTGTGCTCTGCAATCATGCCTTGAAGTGATTTATAAAACTCTTTTACTCTGACAGTGGACAGAATGTCATTACTATCCATGGTAGCAAGGTGGTCAATGGGTGTGTGAGCTCCCATTGTATTGTATGGAACCAGTATGATTGTAGCAGCAGGTTTCTCCTGCACCATAGGGATAATAGAGTGTTTCCTAGTATGAAGTACAGATGTTTTTCTTTCAAACAACAGTTATAGGTAACGAATGTAATATTAGCTAGAAAGGTGAATTGCTTTGCTGCTTACTGCCTCACCATGGGATTGCATGTAGATGGACTTCCATAGGTTACATTGTTGGGACCGGGCAGTAAACCAATGGTTTTGTGTCTATGAATCTCATTGAAATGGGATGACAATCTTTTGCAGTTTGACTATATACTGTGCTAATCCGGTTACAGAACAGGATAAGACTGCATACAAAATCTTAAACTATTGTGTACTATTTTTATGAATTGCAAAATGCTTTATTAACCTGTTCTACAGTGTATTACCCTTGCCACTTTGCACATAATAGGTTCATAGGTGTGTACAAGGCTAATGGCCCTGGAGCCTTTACAAGCCCAGCCCATAGGATTACCCTGGCATCATGCCACCCAACATTAGTTCCCAGTGTCTCTGTTGAGTAGAGCCACTGGAGTGATCCCCAGGGTGAATTTTCTATTTCCTATCCACTCATCAAGATTTCTCTTGAAGAGGGCCAGTGAGGTGCTCTGTTTGACATGTATAGGAAGTCTATTCCATAGCATGGGCAGTCTTAGGGTTATGAACCTGTCCCTCCAGCATGTTCTGTTGATTGCGGTAATGAAGTTGAGGTCTCTGAAGCATGTGGTGTGGAGGGATTGTAATTTCTTTAGATATAGCATTTCTAACAGAGCTGAGTCAGACATGGCTTTGTAAGTCAAGCAGAGATTGCCTCTAAGTAGGTGATATGAGACAGAGAATAGTTGAAGTTTTTTGAGTCTGTCCATATAGGACAACAGTTTAAGACCTAGGATCATCTTTATGAAATACTTTTGTGGCCTCTCCAGTTGTTGCAGGTATCTAGTGAGGCACATGCCAAATGGGGCATTGTACTCGACTGGCCTAATGAGGGAAGAGTAGAGGGAGACAATGACTTTTTTCTTCCTGGATGCAAAATCCTTAGTAATGAGATGTGACACATAGAAGAACTTTCTGACCACAGTGGCAATATGGTGGTCAAAAGAGAGGTTGCTGTCACCCTGTGTTCCCAGATCTCTTATAATGCCTTCTGTGTTCAGTGGACTACCATCGATGTGATAATTCATGGGAACCGAGTTTTTCCCAAAGGGGATGATGACACATTTTTTGGCATTGAGCTTAAGGCCATGGTTCTGACACCAGTCGTTGATCTCAGTGAGGCCTTTCTGCAGGATGTCAACATCACTTACAGAGTTAATAATAGCTCCCAACTTGCAATTGTCTAGAAACTTTGTCATCCAGAGTCCCTTTGTGTTGGCCTGGACTTCAGAGAAGTAGGTACCAAACAGGAGAGGAGCCAGGACTGTACCCTGTGGGACTCCACTCATGACTGGTTGGCAGTCTGACATGGAGTCAGCTACTTTCACACTGTGAGTTCTATCTGTGAGCTAGTTTGCAACCCACCTAGTGATATAGGGGTTGATGCCTAGCTTAGTGAGTTTTTCTATGATTCCTGAGTGGGGAATGGTATCAACGGCCTTGGCCAGCTCAAGGTAGGCTGTATGAACCATCTTGCCTTCATCCACAGCTCTGGTGACTGACTCAAAGAAGTCGACCAGGTTTGGCAGGCATGATCTACCCTTCACAAAACCAAACTGTGTGGGATCCAGAGTTTGAAGATTCCCTATATCCTTGTTTATTAGGTCTATGATGATGCATTCCATAGTTTTGCATATCAGACTCGTCAGGCTAATGGGGCAATAGTTCCCAGGGTCTGTATTCACTCCTCCTTTGTGGAGAGGGATGACTGTAGCAGTGTGCCATTTGGTAGGGACAAAGCCTGAGGTGAGGCTGTGATTGAACAGGGCACACAGGTGTGGTACCAGTTCACTCTGTAGTTCATGTAGAACACAGCCAGGGATATTGTCAGGTCCCATCGAAGTTGTATTCTTGAACTTGGACAGTTCTGTTTTAACCTGTGCAGCAGTAATACTGGGTGCCTGGCAATCTACTGGTATTGTGATTGGTCCTTTGGGGGGGGAGAGGGGAAAAGTTGGCACTGAATCTGTCAGCCAGTATATTGGCAATATCTGTTGGCTTGGTATTAGAGATACCATTGTGCAATAGCTCAGAGCAAATCTGGGTATTGCTGTGGAGATTCTTTATATAACTATAGAAGGCCTTGTGGTTCTCTTTACTATCTGCTGCAATTCTGTTTTCATAGCTAGCCTATATATATATATATATATATATATATATATATATATATATATATATATATATATGTTTTATCTCTCTCTCTCTCTCTCTCTCTATATATATATATATATATATATATATATATATATATATATCGGGCCTCATTCATATGAAACACATGAGATAGCTAGTTTTTCAGTCATCCATAAAGGGATTACGGTGGGAAGTTGTTTTTGTTTACTGTAAATCTTGATCATTCACAGTCCACTTATAGTGAAGGTGCATACTGTGGGTCTGCCATGTTACTAAGACTTAATCCTGAATTACTACAAGAACTGCTTGGTGTATCCAATTCTTGACCACACAGGTTAGTGAAGATGTACTGAAGGTAAAGAAGAAATCATTGCCATGATGAGTATGCAAATAACATTTTAATATTATCCATCTCTTACCAAATAATGAATAAGGAACTGAGGTGTGTAGAAAAGTATAAGGGATATGGTTTATGAATTAACACTAGTGAGACAAACCTTTGATCTATAGTTCCAGAAGATGCCAGTTGATTGCTAGTAATGGTGGACAGATAGATTATTCTAATTTCTACAAATATTTCAAAATGATTTTAATGAATAAATGCAGGAATTGTGTAAAAAGTCTTAAATCTATGATACATAAAACAGATCGGGCACTATAAAACTGGATTACACTTACAGCACATATATTATATACCCCTAATTTGAAATTCATTTAAACACATCAGACTCAAAGACATAAAAACTCTACTAGACAATCTTCCTATTGACTCTTCACCTGAGTCAGACAGCATCTACACTTTAATCATCCATATATGCAAAGACTTCCTAACCACTCTTATAACCTCTACCTAACAAAAAAACATCATACTCAACATCTGCCAAAGAAGCCCTAATAGGAACTATTCCTAAACAACAGAAACCAGAAAACTCTTTCCACTTTTGACCCATTTCTATACTCCCCACACTTGGAAAAATCCTAGAAAAAATAACCCACACTCAACTGACAGGGTATATCCATCAATATCACCTCCTCTCCAAAAAATAGCACAGGTTCTGTAGTCATAGCAGTACCATGACAGCTCTTTGGACCCTAACTGATGAAATCTTGAGCAACATAGACAAAGGAAATCTTACCAAGGTAGTGTTCATAGGTTTAACAGAAGCATTCAACTTAATTAACCACTGACAATTACTAAACAAACTCATAGACGTTGGCATTATTGAATACTCTCTGCCTTGGATTAAAGACTTCCTTCCCAACAGCTCATTTAAAATGACATTAGAATATTTTTCTCAAATACAGTAATAGTCCTTAAAGTGTTAATCAAGAGTCCATCCTTGCACCTCTTCTTTTCCTTGCAACAATTAATAAATTCCCTTATGTCCTACTATTGATTCCAGTCATATTATATGCATATGACATGGTCATCTTCATATCCAGCCATTTATGCCCTTTGATACAGACTCAATTTGGTAATAACTTATATTCACTCAAGTCAGTTGTTATAGCACAATCTTTATTGTCCACCTCTAAAACAAAATCAGTGCTACTCAATATGCATCAAGGGCTCATCAAAGTTCTTAAGACACTTCACACTACATATATAAATAATCAACCATAGGAAGAACCATCAAATTCAAATATTTGGAAAGCTGGTTTGACTTGACCCCTAATTTCCAGAACCATATTAAAAAAAATATGAATGAAAATGAACTCAGTAGTTTTCAGGGCCATAAGACTCTTCACCTATGGGACAGTACCTGCAAGGGCAGCTATAGAGAAAGGAATTCTACTTGCTCAGCTAGAGTATAGGCACCCCATTACTGCCACACAATCAAAGAAAATACAGTCACCCTAAAGATCATTTCAAATAAAATATAATGTCTCTTTGCAAACCTATCTTGCTAAAAATACCACTGCACAACTCTCATTAAAGCCAGATGGCTGCCTATCAAGCAAAGATCTAAGCTCCTCCTGATCACATGATGACCTGTTTCCTAAATCCTCATAAAATGACCTGAGACATCTCTTACAATCTACACCTAATCTGGCCAAGCCTGCAACTAAACTACATTGCACTAATCAAGCTTACTTCACACCAGCCCCTAAACTCTGTGAATCACTACCGACCTACCTAACTTCCCCCACACAAATGTAGAAATGAACTTAAGAAACATCTAGTTACACAAGCTTCATGCCAGTGCCACCAACCCCATCACATTGCTTAAATTTCAATACCTTTCCTATCTCAATTCACTCCTTCACCTCCATCCCAGCAATTCTGCTGAACTCTCATTTCTTTTATTCTTTTGTTCTTTTTACCTACTCTCCTACTGACTTAATTAAGCTAATTAACTAAGGTCATTGGAAACAACACACTCAAACAGAATCTGAAGTGATAACCCATGCATTTTGCTCTTGCATCTACCTTGCTTGTAATTGACTTTTAACTTTTCATGTGTAAAGTTTGTATACATTTCATAGTTTATATAGATATATATTTCTGTATTACACTGTATATAATATTATTGCCCCTTTACATTGTAATATGCCTCCACAGGCTGTGCCTGTAAATGGGCTACTGACATCAGTGCCATGCTATGGTAAATAAAAGCTGAATAAAAATTAAAGCTATTTGTCTTAAATATTATCCTATAGCAAGGTATGAATCTGAAATATGTCAGGTAACTCAGATAAGGACATTATGAAAACTGTATATGAAGTTCTAAGAACATATTTAAGACAACTTAGATCCATTCCATAAGTTTATTTCAGAGAAAAAGTTAGAGATTACTAATGAAAAACCTTAGAAGATGTACTCTGCTGTAAATAAGTACTGTGCATTTGGATTCAAGAAGTAATTTGTGTTTGGTCATGAAGAAAAGGGGATACTCTAGAGAGTTGACCCAGTAGGCTCCTAAGAGTTGACCCAGTAGTAAGGGATCTGGGTACATATGCAGGCAGCAATCTGACCTTTGACCATCAAGTTGCTAAGATAATAGGAAAAAAATTCTCTGTCACCCAACTTATAGGTAAGGGTATGGCATTCAGGTCCAAGGCCATTATACTACCACACTACTTTGCCAATATCAGACCTATCTTTGAATACGATGCCCCCTTTAGCATGTATCCAACCAAAACACTTGCAGCAATTGGAACACCCACAAATGTTTCTCACCAAGAATATTCAGGGCATGAATACTCTGTCCTACAATGATTGCCTAAAGGCACTGTCTCTGTATTCATTCTCCTAGAGGCTGTCTTTTCCTGGCACACAGGGCTTCTTCAGAGCCAACCATGGTAGATCTGTTGTGCATGTGCAAAGGAAACAGCACCAGAAACACTAGATCCAGGGATCTGAACTTAATTTGTGACATAAACAGAACATTCTGGAGAGACAGATATGTGTCCCATAGAACCAGACAATGTGGTATAGGCTGCACATCCATGCAAAACAGAGTTCATCCTTGAACCTTTTCACACAAGACCATGACAATGGATGGAAAATCAAAAATGTATCCATGGTCTGCCCCCAATGTGCCTTATTGATATTTTCCTAACTAATATCCTCCTACAAATCCTTAGCTACCTACCTACTAACATGCCTGCCTCTGTATGATACTTGGCACCCAAATGGTTTGGGCTGCCCACCTAGGCTTGTAAGAGTCAAAGTGGTTGTTAGCTTAGTAACAACCTATGAGCCTAGGAGAGAATAACATAGAGCATATACATGTCTTTAAAATGCTAGAGCAAGTGTTAAAAAAGTGAATTAAAATATCAAAAATTGTATTTGAAGAAAAACAATCTGAACAATAAAAATTTTCCACACTTAAAAATAAGTGGCATCTAATTTTGGAGTGATAAAAATACAGAATGAAATAATTCCAGTTCATATTCTAGATTTTATATAAAACAGTTAACTGGAATAAATATACATGGTTGTATTTATACATCAAATAAAATTTAGATCAGTTTCATGAAATATAAATTGATTCTAAAGAACAATTGATCATTAACAAAATACTACAAATATCATTTAAGTAAAAATCATTGAAACTGTGCCCATACATGAACCACAATGAATTACTAAAAAATCATACATTGTATAGTCTAAGACAACTGAATTTCTGTTTATCAAAATGTTTTGTAGAAATAAAAATTTAATTCAAAGACACTGAATAACATTTAAACTCAGGTGCTTTTGTCTCAGTGCAAAACAAGATTTTATCAGGATAATTAAAGTCCCACCACCACAAATTTAAACACCTTAGCACATAATTAATCCAGTTGTGCCAAAATATCTAAATTTCATTATTTCTTTAAATTAAAAAAGTACTATATGTACTTTATACATAAATAAATAAAAAATAATGCATATATATATATATATATATATATATATATATATATATATATATGTATATGTATATATATATATATATATATATATATATATATATATATATATATATATATATGTATATGTATACATATATATATATATATATATATGTGCGCGCGGTTCCGTGTCTGACTGGTTTGGTTACTCTCTGCTTCCGTGCTTCAGATTCGTACTCGTATTGCATTGGACTTTCTTAGTGGAGATTCCTTACATTGCTGATTTCAACTACTGTGATACTACCATTTCTTGCTGCTTCCTTCCATCGTAATTTTGGATTTTTTATACATTTACGGTTGGGACTTTTGTTTGGTTTTTGTACAAAATATATAATATGTCTATATATATATATATATATATATATATATATATATATATATATATATATACATATATAAAATATATAATATGTCTATATATATATATATATATATATATATATATATGGATCTAGGACTCTTCATCAAACACGTTTCAAATGGGCGAGCTCAATTCATGAAAGTGCATTTTATCGAAAATGCACTTTCGCCAGAAGGTGAATAAGCATTTTCCCTACTGCAGTGCGATCTCAGAGTGAGAATATTAAAGTGGGGGGGGGGGTGCAGGGGGCTTGCCCCCCCTCCTTCATAAACATGAGTAGTTTTTTATTTTTTAATAGTTTGGTTTTTTTTTTTGAAAGTGCATTTTTGATAAATGCACTTTTGCAAAACTGTTCGGTTGTTTACATTTCAGTGAAATGTGCATTTGATGAAGAGTCCTAGATCTATATACATATATATATATATATATATATGTGTGTGTGTGTGTGTGTGTGTGTGTGTGTGTGTGTGTGTGTGTGTGTGTATGTGTGTGTTTATGTATATATGTATATAAAAATGTACAAGTGTTTTTCTGCAAATTGCAAGCAAAACAGTAAGAAACTAATATATACATTAGAGCTTCACACTGCTAAGTTTCAAACAGGTAAAATGGGTACATTTTCATGTTGCCCTGGGGGGTGTGGCATTGAATTTTAATTGCCAAGATAGCTCCCTATATTTGAGTTTCATTTTCCAAATTCTCCCTCAAGGACTAATATCAATCTTTTCAAAAATTGTAAAGTTAAAACTTTTTAAAGCCCACGAACATTTTTTTACAGTATGTTTAAGTAAAATATTAACATATTTTTTCTGTATGGCATATTTACACTCATAAATCATTTTCTTAAATGCTGACTTGTTTTTTCCTATATAAAAATCCAGGCATATTGAATATTTAGCAATGTACCAAACAGCTTTGTGTAAGCAATTCTCACTCTGAAGCTTGACTGCAATTTAATTTTTATATTATAAACACATGCTTTTATCATCATGCTGAATATCATACTCACAGGTTATTTCAAAGGCTTGAATGACAGGATGGGCTACTGGGTTATAAATGCTGTTCTTTTTAGAAGACTCAGTAACATTACTAATAACTTCCCAGTCTCACAAGGGATTATTATTGTAAAGCTAAGTTTAATTTTCTGGTGAATAGTTTTGATTCAAGTAATGCATCATCTACATTGAACTTCTTTGTCAGACTAAATTGAAAACCTTTCTGATATAAACCAAAGTGTTCCAAAAAAATGTTCAAACAGCTATAATTAAAGCCATTATAAGATAACATAATTGCATCCTGACTTATTTTAATTGTTGTCTCTTTCCCTGTCCTTTGACTTTCCCCCTGTATAGCTGGTTCTCCCTCTGCTCTCTGTATGGAGCATATATTATACGTTCTTTCCCCAACTGGTCTTCTATTTGGTGGGACCATCTAAGTTGGGGGAACTCAGATTGGTGATATTTCAAACTGAAGAGTCACTCAAATTATTACAATCTGCCACTTCCAAGTGGAAATCATTAACAACTTCTGAAATGTTGTTATAAACCTTAATGTTATACTCATGCTGTCCTTCAGGTCTAACATATTACTATTGTTCTGAAATTTACTAGTCATTATGCTATATGTGACTTTCTCTATATATATTGTGTCAAGCCCCTATTAATTTTGTTCATTTTCTTGTTCTTAATCACAGAACATTGTTTATCAATTTTCTCAGATTTTTTTATACATTATTTCATAATTCTGAAATAATAAATCTCCCACAATTTTATTGAGTGTATCAATCTTCTCTAAAAGACCAGAAATCAAATGATTGTTCCATTTAATAATCAGGTCCATAAGTCCAAACCATGCTTATCAAAAAGGTCAACAAACTCAGTGAAAAATTTACAATTTGAATCCATTCCATTCGGTAATCTACTCACTCATAAACCTTGAGGGATAATCTTGCATTTTAAACATGCATTCAAGTAATTATCAAGCTGCAAGCTCTTAAGTTTCATTAGCTTCTTATCAAAAGCTTGAATCAAATGTTCTAAATCCATATTTTCCACATTAGTAGTAAAATTATTAGTGTGAACTTGTCTAATATCAGGGAATGAATGTGTCTCTTTCCAACCATGTTGAAAAACTGAAACTAGAGTCTCATTCCTTGCCACTGTCGGCCTGGTAAAGCATTAACAATCCCTGTAGATGCATCACCTCCAGTGTTATTTTCATTTAAGTTCACATTTGCAGACATGCCAAACAATGTTATACCCTTTATATCCACATTTGCAAAGGCTCCAGCAAATGTTGTAGCCTTCACATGATTGTTTGGCCTCTAAACATTGTTAACATGGTAGACAGGGCTAGCAATAATTCCCAGTACTGATGTATTTGCATTTCCAATATTGCTATTGTGAATGAACTGTCGGGAAAATAATTCCACAAGAAGTGGAATTCTCCCTTCATAACACTAAGATTGGTGGCCAGTTTCTCTAACATAAGCAATGTAGTTACCAATGGCTGACTTCCTTCCTTATGGTCAATATTCAAGGACTCGATTGAACAGCAAAACTTGAAACCAAAAAAAAAAAAAAACACTCAAGCTGCACCCACACATGAACAACAATGAATACCCACAAAAGCATGTGTTGTAGAGACCAAGTTAACAGAACCACTCACCAAAATGCCCTGTAAAAACAAAGAATTAATGTGAAAGCATTAAAGAACATTAAAAATCAAGGGCTCTTCCTGCAATGCAATACAGTACTTCATCAGGACAATTCCCAATATGCCCCACCTGTAATTTAGATACTTTTGCAGAAGATTAATCCAGTCAAGCCAAAATATTTAAATATCATGAATTATTTCCTTTAAAAATAAAAATGTACTAC